>NW_016163508.1:0-21481 GCF_001687245.7 Rhagoletis zephyria | reverse complement strand
AGAAAAATATTAAGCTTTGTGTGGAAAACCCGAAACTTTTTTTGGTGAGGTACCCTAATGTCCATATGTATAGTGTTTATGAATGCCTCAAGCCCTATAAGCGGGTGGGTTGGGGTGGCTAAAGCCCTCAATCACAAACACACATACTTACACCCATACATGCATACCTAAGTATCATCATTCGAGTGCAAACAATTCAAGCATTTGTTTGCCTATTCGTTAGTTAGTTAGGCAGTTAAGGTATTATGGCAACAAATCCGGTGGTTGCAACAGTCAATAATAAAAATATGCGCACCACACATACGCACACGAACGCATATAAAATGTCATAGCATTAATGTTGGATAATATTTTTGCACATATGTGGCACTTATTTTATAAAATCAATTTCCGCTTCCTCAGCAGCCAAACAACCAACCAGTCAACCAGTCAAACAGCCAAATATGTAGTCAACTTGTTGGTGCTCGCCCTTCGCGCGCCGCTGCGTGGTTCATTGATCATATTTTTTTTTCACTTTGAATTTGTTGTTTTTGCTTTACTGCGCTGCAAGTACACTCCGCGCGGTGCTTATGGTGTAAGCTTACATGGTCGCTGGACTGGTGTGTGACCTCATGCTGGTTGCAAATTTTCGGTTGCATATGCAACACGGTGTGACGTTAACAAATGTAGATATTAGTTAAACATCGCATTGCGCGCGTCTACGCTAGGGCGGGAGTGGTGAAGATTGGATATTACCGCCCGCTGTGGGTTAAAGGTAGCTGAATTGTCCATTAGAATTGCTTAGGGTTTTTGTACTTTTTTGGGAGTACATATCCTTCTTCCGCAGCGGACTATTTACAGATGGGTATTTTTTTTTTGTTTTTTCTTCCTATGATTTGTCTAACAAATGCGAGAATTAGTGAGTAAACTAATTTTCTGATGGCTCTCGGGAGTTAAGTTTACAATTTTGCATATAAATGATATAAAAGCGAGGAAATAAATGCAATCTTATCAAAAAAAATATCCTGCCCTTGAATCATATAATTCTGTAGAAAAACAAGATTTGTTAAATTTTGGCATTTCTTGTAAATTAAGCTCTAAGTTATTCACAAGGAATTCTAATTTAATAAAAAAAAAATACACAAATGCTAACCAATCATTGTTTTAAGGCTGAGAACCAATTTGGTGCAAATGAAAACAAAGTTGGTTAGTATTCAGAGCGCAACCTTATATCCGCGCTCCTCAAGAAGCGATTGTCCTGCCTATGATGTCCTACTGCTCCACATTGCTGCATTCTGAGTTTAACCCCACTAATCTCTGATTAAATGCATATATCGTCGATAACGATGTTTAACCGGCAGTTAGTGTTAACCAGACATTGAGTTACCGGCCCTTAGTATTCACGAGTCTCGAAGAAGGGAAATTGAGACCAAAAAATGTTTTAAAAAATTTCGTGCATCCTGAGGTTGCTAATGGCAACTGGGCAACTCTCTCGATGCTGCTGCTGCTTCAATATAGAAAGGCAATTCATTCTAGAGGGCTTAGGAGTCTCTGTTGGCCAAGTTCTCGGAGGTGAATGGCAACTTTTGCAAAAGTTTTATGAAGATGGAAGTTCCAGTTCGAACTAAGTCTCTTATCTAGTATGCTAAGAAGATTTCCCAAGCTATTGACTCAGAGACTGCTCCATTACACCGCAGAACAATTGTTTATGATGAATATTCTCTTAAAAACGGAAATTCATGGGATTTCTCTAGGTAACAGACTCCACGTCTTACCAAAGACCTGCATAAAGAAGCCAGAGCCCGGTTAAGGCTTTGGTAAACGCATATGAGCAAATCTAACGGGTTGGTTTTTTTATGGTCACTTCCTTCTCTCTCCAGAAAAAAAACCCTAAAGCACTCTTCTTGCATATATGTACATATGTATTTCAATCAACGGAGCTCCAGAAACAAGTACAATAAATAATTAATCAAGTATTTGAACAATTTTAGCCTTAAAACGTTTACTTCGGCGAAAAAGTGTCGAAATTAGAAATTTTTTTATTGTCACTCGAAAAAAATCAAATTTTTTTTATAAAGGCGGATTCACCGTTCGTGTCCGGACACTTTTTGTTAGTAATTTTACTCGTTCTTTTCCCACTCTGTCTCACTGAGAGCGCAACCAAAATGTGCTGAACACTCTTTGTTCGAATCAAATTGATTTTGATTATCTGTCCGAACGACTTGATGATTATGATTGCCATTATTTTTTTTTTTTACGTTTGGTAGCAGTTGACCCGTATAAAACACATGATTTAACATAAACACACATGTAGGCAACACTTTCGAATGTCAGCAGCTGGTTTTTTTTCAAGCAAAATAAATAAAAATAACATGCAATCGCCACAAGGACCAAGTAAATGTAATTTATTTCAATAATAATTACTTAAAATTTGAATGTTCTTAGATTTATCACTACTCAAAAAGCTCTTCGTGGAGGTACAGAAGGAATCCCGATCATTTTTGTACGATCTCAGCCAGAAGGAATATAAAAATAACAAATTGAAGCAAATAGTTTGGGCTGAAATTGCCGAGTCGCTTGAACTACCAAGTAGGTGATATTTTATTAATGTACATATGTGTGCTCAATAGGCGAGTCTTTCTTTTTATTAGAAGATGAAGTTCAAGTGCTCTGGAAACGCACCCGGAATAAATACAAAGCTGCACTTGCCAAGTCTATCTTACCCAGTGGTAGTGCGCGGCGCCCACAAAAACAAATGGATTTGTTCTTGTTGCAGGAAATGGATTTTTTGCGACCGTTTATAGAGGATGCCGAGCAAGCAATGTCCATTTCTGATGCGATGTTACGATCAGCAAAAGTTACTTCCGATACCGTAGCAACATATCACCATTACGTTACCATATACATACATCCATTTACACTTGCATATACATACATTTACACGTACATATGTAACTATAAGCAATCAGAAATGGGAATACTTCGATTTTTCCGAGGTGGTATATTAAAATTGTAGTGGAAAGTTAAAAGAGTTTATATATACATAAACACTGGCCCTTAATGCGATTGGCGATGCTCGGTTGATAACTGCTAGTTATCAACGAAATTGACAAAATGTTGAATACCATGTACCATTTGGTAAAATTGATTAATAATCATCAACTATCAACCACGACTTGACAATCGCAAAAGGGGCCATTGAGAAATTTTATTATGTTTATGTAAAGTTTTATTCCAAAAGTCTGAATCTTTTTATGCGCTTATATCATTAATAGACCAACATCGACGAACTACACCGACGCCAACACACAACGAATTCAACATTTGTTCGATGAAATGGCCACAGATCCAGAGGTTATAGACTGTTCCATGGATGAATCTTCGTCAACGCCGATTATTCGCAAAAAGCCAAAATCCGTGGATTCCACTAAAGATATAGAGGCAAGCTTGCAACGATTGGAAGGTATTGCGACGAAAATCCTCGCCACTCCGCGGGACCCGTTTTATTCATATTTTGAAACGGAAATGGAGAAATTGTCTGACCCAGTGAAAGCAGAATTCAAATCACAATTCATAACTCAAATTTATGAAGCTCAAAAGAACAAAGATTTTTAATACTTTATTTATGATTTTATTATTATATATTATTGCACTTTATTAAACTTAAACTTAGTAGGGTGTAAAACTGCATACTAAACCTTTTTCTGGGAACTCTGATAAAACATGAAATTTTGTTGAAACTTTGTAGATTATTTAATTTTAACTTTGAAACTTTTATTTGCATATATCTGCGGTCATAAGCAATAACCGCCTAAGTCGACTTAAGAAAGAATTGAGTTATATATGCTATCGTATTCTGCAACTTCTATTCCATGTGTATGTGAAATCCCCATCTCGCCAGCTATGCTATTTAAAAAGTTATAGTACGAACATATTTTGGTTTCCCCATAAGGTTAATATTACAATCCAAATGTTTAAAACGTTTTTTCTCGAATTCAGGTTTTTTGACTTTGGCGATTATTGCTTATGACCACAGATATATGGGTTCGAAATTTGAATTTACATATCAATGGTTGAGTGGAAGATCGACCTATCTCGACAGCAAGTTCGAAAACGCCCTTTCTTAGAAAACTTTTTTAGAACGCCCTACTTCAGATTTTGATTGAAGAATGTCCTATTTAAGAATTTTATTGAAAAACACTCTATCTCAGAATTCGGTTCAAAAACGCCCTATCTCAAACGAAAATACATTGAAAATATGCTGAGATAGGGCGTTTTTGATTCGGCAGCTGAGATAGGGCGTTTTTGAACCGAATTCTGAGATAGGGCGTTTTTCAATCAAGTTCTAAAATAGAGCGTCGTTCAACAAAATTTTTAAATAGGGCGTTGTTTAAAAGTTTTCTGAGATAGGGCGTTTTAGAACTGGTTGCCGAGATAGGTGGATCTTCCACTCAGCCATACATATTTGGCTTAGGTTTTACAATGACCTATAAAATGTATAAACATTAAAGAAAAAGTAAAGAAAGAAGAGAAAATAAAAGAAAAAAAAATAAAAGAAAATAATGAAAAATAGTCAAAGCTGGTCAAATCGTTGGGGTGGTTTTATTTGACAATAGGTATGTTATAAACTATAAACTAATCTGGAAAGCTTTCAAAGTAATTTGTAAATATATTCCGGACAGTCATGGCATCTTGTGAGGCATGATTACTTCGAGAAGATAATATTGGTTGTAAACCAATTCGGGTAATGTCTAATTCGCTGTCCTCTTCAACTTCATCCGCGTTTAAATAATTGGAGGCGCTTTTGTCTCGAAGCCAATTATGCAAGCACACTGTAGCCTTCACAATATTTATTGCAGTTTCCTTGCTTGCAATAATTGGTTTGCGGTATATCCGAAAACGGCTGGATAAAATTCCGAATGCGTTTTCAACAACCCTTCGCGCTTTGGACAGGCGTTTGTTGAATATTAATTCTTTTTGAGGCAAGTTCGTAACATTTCGGCCAGGATATGGACGCATTATATTCTTTCGTAAAGGAAATGCCTCATCTGCGAGAAAAACAAAAGGAGCAATTTCATTTGTGTTAGGAAGTACTTTTTCTCCAGGAATTTTCATATTTTGCGGGTGATGCAAAATACTGTTGCCAAATTTTGAATTTTTAAACACTCCACCGTCACTATTATGCCCTAAAGCACCTATGTCTACCATTATAAATTTATAGTGCGCATCGGCCACTGCCATTAAAACCAAACTGTGCGTATGTTTGTAGTTGTAAGTAAGCGAATTGTGGTTCGGAAACGCCTGCAAATTTTGGTATTTTATAATCATCTTTTACGCCTGTATATGTGTATATATAATATTTTTATACACACCTGTATTACGACATGTTTCCCGTCTATTGCACCTAAGCAATTGGGAAAGTCCCATTCCAAAAAGAACTCGTCTGAAGTACTTTTCCACATGTCTTCAGAAGGGGTAGGGAAAACATATTGTAATTTTTCCCATATCTGTTGACAGGTTTCCCTTACAATATTAGATGTGGTCGAAGCGCCAATTAGAAATCCATAAAACCCAACTGATTTCATGCTATCTCCACTCGCTAAATATCTATAAAGGCAGCCGGTTTACTATAGAACGCACATTTAAAATTTATTTCGGGCTTCATTGTGGCTGGCTATTCCAAAAGGGCAGGTCAATGAAGTACATAATGTGTATAATATCTATTTTGGAACGCATCACCACTGGAGGTTAAACGAACTGAAATTGTTTTGTCTCCCAATCGAATTTAGCAATGAGTGACGGAGATTTCTTCCAAAAAACATCATTTCCTTAAAGCGTTTACCTTAAAGTAAGAGCCAATCTTTCTCCTGGTGATATTTCTTCATTAAATCTATTGGGTTGATTCTTCAAGTTGGGTCCCAAAATGTGAAGGAGCTCATCGAAGGTCGTCGGATCCATGCGGTGAAAATTTATAAACGATTGAACGTCATTCAAACGCATCTTTGGTATGCGCGAAAAATAAAAACCATCTTTGCCTCGGTCCAAAAGTAATTTACGCACAGCACAGCTTCTTGACCTTTTGCTTTTCTGCTTCAAGCGGTTTAATCTAATTAATAGGCAAAATTTTTGAACTTCCACGCAAAATAATTGGATTTGTTGATGCCTTTCCATATTGTAATTCAAATTTGGCAGCTTTTTATTTATTTTACTTTTTCACTACGTCAAATTTCACCCAAATGACAGTTCATCAGCTATTGACTTTAGAGGCAAATAAAATGTGCCGAACTGAACGGTGAACCGTACTTCAGCACTCTCACAAAAAATTATTGAGAGAAAATAAAAAGTTGTCCGGACACGAACGGTGAACCCGCCTTAACTTTGGCAAGTTTTAAAATAGAATTTTTATATTAGAGGCAGCATGCAGAATATCTGTCGCAGCTATTTTGTAATTTTTGAAATTTTAAGATTTTTTAATTTTAATGATTTAAGATATCTACTTCAAAATGGTAAAACTGAACGGTAAAATTGTTGTGCCAAAAATCTAGTGTAATAAAACTAGTGTGCCACCAAATGAAAAAAAAATATTATATTGAATAAAAGATGAATATAATTTGAGAAACTAAAAATTCATTTTTACAATTTTTATTGCCGCATGAAAAAAGTAATATATGTATATGTGCCTAAGGAATACGGTGTAAAAATCTTTCACGTCAATATTTAATTACTTTTAAATTTAATGACTTTTAAGTTAAGGCGTGCGAGTAAATGTGGTATCTGACCTTGCCTGGTGCTATGGGGCGTATACGTTACATACACAACTACAGGGATATGAGGGCGAGTTGTAATTTTTACTTTTTTTATTATATATTTTTTAAGTTTTCATTAAAATAAAATTTCACGATGGAATCTGGTTCCTTACGCAAAACAGAAGATAATGCATTGTCTAAGTTAAGTGTGCCACCAATTTCGACCAAAAACACGATTTTGTCCAAAAATGTAACAACTCGTGAGATTTGCTCATATACTTCTATTAATTTAACTATTATAACATACAGCTAGCACCAACGATAACAAAGCAACAAAAGGGCATCTCAAACTCAAATTAAAGTATAATAAACCTTTGGTGCTGCATCTATCACATCTTGAATTACAACTTTTATGCTACAACCTTTGCGCTTACATTGTCATTTTATGAAATCTTTGCACGCCATTCGTTTCTTATTAACACTTATTTTACACACATTAGGGGGGATGACCCCACCCACCAGCCTTCCACCTGCAAGAGACAATAAAAAAGTCAGCACTGCTGAAAAGTTGGCACATATTTTCTTCTTTCTTTATTTCAGTTCGCACTTTTCTACGAATTCATTACTCGTACATCCTTGCTCGACAACCCACCATTCCACTTTTCACTTTTATCCTCTCACGCATACGTTTTATCGTTCGCCTGACATTCACACTACATATGTATGTATATCTGCTACTAATCGCGCCAGTAGAGGTTAATAATCAACCGTCAACAGCCCATTATAGAGCAAAAGTGCCATATTGGGGCGTCGTATGTGACGTCGGCGCTCGTTTGTGGTGCAATGTGGTGCGGTGTAAAGTGACAGCGAGTGGAAGGAGTTGACAAAAGGAAAGGATAGACTTTGTCAGCCTGTGATTCCTAGCACTATGACTATTCTAGTCATAACCACTACAAAATAGTAATCGCTGCGACACTGGCATTGGCCGAGGCGGTGCGAGACAAAAGGTTCAGCAGTGGGTACATACATAAATGTGAGTGTTGCGTAGCGCATACCCACACATGTTTAGTTTACGGCCTAATTGCACACCAGGGGAACACCAAGCCAAGCAAAGCCAAGTCGAGTCGAGCCAAGCAACTAACAAACCCAAAAAACCTATGAAGAGTAAGCAGCTCCCGCAACGGCCACAATTTCAGCTTCTATGCTATTATTGCAATTGAATGCGAGATTGCGCAAAACTTTGCTTACCGCTGCAACTTTATATCTACTAGTTAGTGTTGGTAAAGTGGTGTGAGAAAGAAGTATGTTGTCTAAACATGAATAAAAACAGACAAACAAGTGCGTACGAGAAGAATACCTTTTTGACGAGCGCACATTGTTTATGAAAGTTTCATGTGACGGGTGATATACACACAAACATACCTACGTGTGTATGTATGTAGTTGGCTGGTTGGGTCGCATGTACCCCTTCTTGTGCTTAATTTTTTCTTCAACTTTCCTTTACTCAAACAATTTCTTACTTTTATATTTGCAATTTCTTTTTATCTTAACATTTAAGTGTACACAAAAGCAACGATTAAACTAAGAAAAGTAGTGAGTGGGGTAAAACCAACAATAACAAATGTATGCAATTTTTTTGAATGAAGTGAGTTGATATAAAACGCCATATGTGCGTATGGCCATTATTGCCAAAAATGTGTACTTTGCGTAACCGAAAATGCTGTCGTCAAACAAAAGCACAATTAAAAAAATAAAAATAAATAAAAATTTCTGCGCTCTTATTATCGCAAATTGCTTTGTTTCTTTAGATAAATTCTCTCAAAGGCCCAATAATTGCATAGCAAAGTTCAAAAAATTTCAAAATAAACAAATTTGAGCCAATTAGACGCTTTAATGGCAATATTTTTTTTTATGTAAACATGAGAAAATTAGTAGACGAATGAATGAGTGAGTGACCGTATGTCAAAAAAAATTTGCATACATGTACATTAGGGTGCGTACATCACCAAAAAATTTTGTAGTTTTCCACCGAAATTATAAAATCTGGTGGATTTTAAGACTTCTTCCAAAATATTTCGGAAAAATATTGAGTCTACATAAGCTAGACCGATATGAAAATACCTCAAAAATCTTATTATTATGTATTTAGATTCCGCTGTTAAAAATTTTAAACGTTTTTATGCAGGCCTTTAAAGCTTATGTGATTTTTAAGAAAAAATATTTTCAAAAACCCATTTTATGTAGGCACATGCAAAAAATTAGAAGGTATTTTCGAAAGTGTCGAGCTCACGTAAATCTGAATATTTCCCGCAATATTTTGGTGTAAGTCTTAAAATATAATAAATTGTATAATTCCGATGGAAAACGAGTACCATTTTTTTTTGTATGGAGAGTAATGCGCCCTAATGTACATTCCTACATATGTATGTGCGTTGCTTTCAGAAACCCAAAATTTCAAAAAAATAACCAAAAAATTGGAATATACCCCAAAATGTCCAGAGAAAAAATTTGCAACCCAGGCAAAAATTAATACACTAATTACAAAAAAAAACTAGTTCCTTAACTATTTACAATGGGCCTACTTAAATATTATCGGATTTTTTTTATTTAGAAATGCATTTGTGAAAAATATAGCACATTTTAAAAAATTATTATATTCGGAACTAGTTACAATGAGGCTAGAAGGCATATATTTTTTTAAATTCAAAATCAAACTTCCTGAAAAATATGTACCCCAGAAACAAATGTAGTTGCAATAGACTAGTTCTATTAGTAGTTGCAGTGTGCCCACTTCTTGGGAAAAAAAAATTTTTAGCCTATAAGTCGCCTCCAATTACATTCTCAGAAATAGTATGTTTTATCTAGAACAAATGGTTTAAACATTTATATTTTTGTAAAACTTATGTATCTACATTAGGAGTAATTTAATTTTGAAAAAAGTGTATGGCATATTCAAATTCTACGTTCGATTCTAAGCAAAAAAGGTGAACAAACTATATACCAAAAATGACGTTTGACCCTCCCAATTTTTAAAAGAAAAAGCAGTGTATTATAATTTTTTCTGGATGCAATTAATTTTTCATTTAAACAATTTTATGTTTTCTTCATATTTAAGAAACTACTTCGCAAAACCGAGAAAGTAGTAAATTATATATGTCAAAAAAAAGTTACAAAAAAAAGTTACAACTGACTGCTTTTTCTTTTGAAAATTGGGAGGGTCAAACGTCATTTTGGGTAGATAGTTTGTTCGCCATTTTTGCTTATAATTCATCGTAGAATTTGAATTTGCTATACTCTTTCTTCGAAAATTTTGCTCCGAACAAATTACTCCGCCCTAATGTGCATATGTATGTATAGATATACTATTTCCGTTCAACAAAATTAAAAACAGGGTTGTGCAGAACTAGTTTTACATCAAACTACAATGAGACTAGTTCTTTCGGTCCAAATTCTTTTGTTTAAAAATACTTTTATCCTAAAAAATTGAGCTAAAAAAAAATTTAAAAAAAGCTGACTAATGTAAAGTTTATTTTACAACTTACAATGAGACCACTTCTTTCGAAAAAAAATTTTGTAAATCATTTACAATTAATATGTATGCGCATCTAATTTATTTTGACAAACACTTTCAGGACCAGTGTTGTAACTAATCTAAAGTTTTCTAGAGTATTTTATTACATATAAGCTTATTATCGCTATTCATACTTACACTCACATACGTATGGCCCAGTGTAAGTAAATGCATACTTACATATGAACGTATGTATGTATGTAAATTTACATACCCTCTGGCATACACAAATTTCGGTAAACGCGCATTCATTAAATATTTACAACATTAAACATTTACCGGATCGCGTTTCACGAATACAATAGCCAAAAAAGGAAGATGAAAGAATAATGCATGAATTTTCAAGCAGCCAAAAAAAAAAATTTGACAAAGCTAAATTTTTGTTGATTTAAAATTGCATAAATACGTTAAAAGCTTTAAAAGTTGGTGTGAGAGCCGAATTTGGCTAAATAAACACTTGAAATCGGATTCGATTGATGTAAATACTGTAAGTTCTTTGCTGTGTAAATGTTGTAAAATTTCAGTGTTTTTGAGAGTCGCTGATGCGCGAACACGTGTTTTTTTTTACAATTTCCATTGAGTGGAAGGCCAGGGACCTGTAAAATATGTAGCAAATCTCGACAATTCCTACATATCTACCTGTTTTAATTACAAAATGAAGTAGGTTTTAGGCAAAGACTTTAACCTGGAAAACACTGCATTTGGAAGCCGCATAGAAATTTCTATTTGAAAGCCACTCTAAAAGATTTCCGCTCTCGCTGCGCAAGCTTAGCTTTTAAGTGGAAAAGCCCTTATATCCACTTTTTGGACTAACACCCAAAATTTATGTCCAGCTTCGGAATGACCAAGCTGTGTCCAGTTTTTAAACATCCCAAAATGTTTGATGAATTTTTATATGTTAAAAAATTTAACGTCCACTTTTCAAATTACCAAAAATTTATGTCCAGTATTTAAATTACCAAAAACTTATGTCCAGGCAGTTTAAACACCAAAAACGTATTTAAACATTTTTTTTGTTATAAAAGTAATGCTAAATTTTTAAGCGAAAAAAATTTTATGTCGAGTTTTTCAATGATCAAAAATTAATGGTAAGTTTTTAAATTAAACAAAAATTTTTTATTACGACTTCTTAAGAAGCTAAAAATTTAGCAAAAGTTGATGCTCAATTTTTAAACGACCCACAATGAAGGTTGTGTTTAGCAAATTTCTAATTCGCAAAAATTTATGGCCATTTTAAACTTTCATCCATTATATAGCGCTGGCAGATCCATCGTATTTTTTGTGCTGCAGTGATGTCAGCCATATAATTCAGGAAAACATCCATTCCAGGTTAATGTATATCCATAAATTTTAGCTTTCTTTCTCCGGCGACCCAAGATCTTTGTCCTCAACTGCAGAGGTTGTAAGAGAGATATTGTGAGATGAGAAGGGATTCCAATGAAGATCTAATGAAGCTGTTGTTATGTGAGATGACCCAAAATATTTTTATTACGGCAAGCCATTCCAAACAATATGTACTCGTATATGTATTTCTGTATGAAAGGATACTGAAGTGGAATTTCTCAATTTTTCAAAACATTTTTTGCAGAGACATGAATAAATTTGCAGCTGAAGCGCTTCGTTATGAGCTCCTCATTAATCTGCTTACATGTTTGACTTGAACGCAATGTCCTCTTTTTTTTTGTTTTGCTTTATTAGTGAAAAATTTGTTTTTTAATTTTTTTTCGCAGGCCATAACTAATAAATAAAAATCAACCCCTTTACAAGGGCATGCATGCCTACGTGTACAGATAGATATGTTCACGCAGTTAAATTAATGCATATGCAAATGAGGGCGAACAAGAAAAGGGCACAGTAGCGAAATTTTTGGTTTTCTCAATCAAATTTGTTGATTTGTTTAATTTGAAAAATTTCACACTTCATGAGTAGAGAGGTTAAAAATACATATATTTTTTTTTAGTGGAAGTTATAGAAAATTGTGAAATTACCAGATAAAAACACAAAAAAAAAGGTTGAAAATAGACATTATGTGGCAATAAATTTTAATTACACACAAAAAATTTCTCATGGTTATTTGTCACATTCGTACCTCTCCATATTTTTACCCAAATTTTGAAGCGATACAATTGCAAATGTTAGTACTTGATTAACCTTTCAAAGAAGAGCCCTTATATGTATGTAGTTGGTCTGCCACTTTGTTCCCATTCCCATCAATTAATCAGTTTTATCCGATAAGTGTAGTTGGATTCTTTTCTTTCAAAAAGTATCAATTTTTACATATCAATCGATGCGCTTTGTGCTTCCCAAATCTGCAACAATCAGCAAGCAGCCTTTTGCGAAGTCTTTTTGTTAAAGTATTTGTGGCATAATCACTTCCCGCCCAACGCACGCGCGCTCGCTCGCTCGCAGTACACCCACCGGAAGCATTTGCGTGGTGAATTGCTTGTACACGGCTGCTTAAGCGGCAATTGGAACACAGGAAGCCACACACACAAACAAAAGTAAACACGCGAATTGATAGCTCAATAGACGCTTGCTCAGCTAGGCCAACGCTTTCCTCGTCCGTTTTGCGTATATCGCGCCCCTATTAACACGTGTCTGCCATAGTGTCACGTGTCCAAGAGCAAATACTAGTACGAGTATTGCGCCTCGTATGTATGCCTTTTTTCGCAATGCTTGTTGAACAACAGATAAAACAAATCTGATAAACGTTGCAAATGGCCACAAGAATGAATGGCTGGTCGGTCGGCTGGCTGCCTGTACGATTAACCGGTCGAGATGTCTTAACTACTCCCAACCGCCGCTGAATGGCTTCCCAATCGAGGTCACATTGAAGGGGGCGTGAAAATTGCGCTGGAAAAGCGAAAATTGTGGCATTACGCCGGAAGGATGTTACGGTTGTAATAGACTTTTATGTGCGCATTCTCATTTGCAGTGCGCAAACAAGCAATTTGGATTTGGATTTGGATTGCGAATTGCGAGCTGTTATAGTTTTTACGCGACGAGTATGGTGCATTGCGCGATGCGCCGAGCTTCATTGTGTTTGTTTAACTTTCTCAGGCTCTCGCTGTTTTCTAAAGACGGATTGAAGGCACAAGCGAATAATTTCTGTGACGGTAGTGATTAATGCTTTTGATTGATCTCTGTAACTTACGATACTAAAATAATTTTTGCGGCATCCTCATTCATCGAGTGTGCGGCTCGTAGTGCGGGTTGGCCTTTTCTAATTAAATAATCCCAAATGACTTTGAAGGCTTTCCTGTGCTACTTATGATTATTATGTGATATTAAAATCTTACAATTGGCTGAATCAATTAGGAAAAATATGTGGATAAAGGAAAATGTTTTTTTTCTTAAAGCACAGTTGGCCACTTCATAGATACGCGTGCCAGCCTTATAAAAGCTCCCTATACAATTGATATACGACTGTCACCAAATAAAAGCTTTCGCAGGCCAGAACTAGCTGGAGTACAGAGCTTATTAAGCTTTATTTTTATAGTTACTCAATGGAAAATGTATAGAAAGTTCAAAAAAGCTCTACCCCGGCCAAGGCGATGCCCATTACTGATCTAAGACGAAGGTAGGCACCGGCCTGCCCGCGGGCAAAACTTTTTCAAACTTTGTGGACAACCTCATGATTACCACCCATCTAAGCAATAACGATAAGAAGACCTGATAGAGCTTATATTTAATGTGTGCGCGCCTATGAAACCTTTGAAAGGTAATACTTTTTGTTTGTTACTGATCCAAAGTCGTCAATCAGAGAGCTTTTACTCTGTGCGCGCCCATAATAAATATGTAGAAGGCTTTAAAAAGCTAAAGTAGTAAGTCATTATCACCATCAGAGAGAGCTTTTACCTTTTTATATCCTTCATTAATATTAAATCGTATTTTTTCTTTGTACTAGAGCGATATTTTCTTCGCCATGGGGTTTGTTCACCTTAGGTAGTAGCGCCAAGGGCTTGAGCTAACATCGTCCGGGAAACACATTCTCCTTCGCAAAGGAGTTAAAAGCTTTGTACGTTCATGGATAACTACGTAAAGCGTATTTCAGAGGAGATTTTGGGATACTATCATTTCCAGTGGATTTGTTCGGACACTAATGGAAGTCATGTACCGATGAAGTTTACAACTTTCTGATACCATAGGGGTTCCTGAACAGCTCTATGATCTGCCTTGTTTTCGGGTTGAAGGATCAATTCCACTGCTGAGTGGCTTCGCTAAAAGCTTGTACGCCTCTGCTCCACTTCGCCGCATAGTTTAAGGAAATATATATTCACTTTCGTTATCTCGTAAAGCTTTCGCACGCTACTGGGATACAGAAGAGGATTTAGTTGCTGCTGGTTTATTCCAAGCGTTCTTTGGACTTTCATTCTCGCTTGATAGAATTCTGCTCGAAGCCGCGGGATTTTATCGTTTCACCAGAAAAACGATTTGTAGTACCTTTTCCACGACTTTCGAGCTATCGCCTTTTTAATCATTACCAATATTCCTTGAAAGTCTGTCTGTGGTAGAATTCCATAGCTTGATATTTTCCAAAGAGAACGAACTTCCGTAAGCGTTTTTTGTCAAAAGTGTCGGTGTACACCTTTAGACCTGCGGCGCTAATAGCCCTTACAAAAATCCTGCCTTAGGTCCCTTTTCTATGCACGTCTGCTTCCCATTTAACAAGGCAACCCTGGCTAAGATAGCTGAAAGCCTTTTGTAGGACATTTGAAAGACAGTACTTAGGCTAGATAATTTGAAAGATTTTCCTGGATTGCCCAAAAAAATCCTACAAACGAAAGCTCTCTTACCCTTAATTAACTTCCCTTAACTTTTCTTTCGACTTTATTGCCTTGAAAAGAAATTTTTTTAAAATTTAATTCTCAGAAACCTATGCTTTTTCTTGGTTTTTATAATTCTATTTATTTATTTTTTTAAATTTTATTCTTAAATTTTTTTGTTTTGAAAATATTTTTTATGATCTTCGCAACTACGTAATTTAATTTTTTTAAATTCATTTTCTTTTAATTTTTAGATCGTATATTATTAAAAAAAAAAATATATTTTTTTTTAATTTCATTAAAGTTTTAGGAACTTATTGTTATTTTTGCTTTTTTTATAATTCATTTATTTTATTTTTCTTTATAATTAAATTTTCTGCTAATTTTTGGATTTTACTGCTTTGAAAAGAAAAATTTTTTATGCTCATAAAGTTTTTAGAAACTTATTTTTATGTTTGTTTTTATTAATTAAATTTGTTTCTCCTTTTTAATTAAATTTCCTCTTCATTTTTATTTTTTTATTATTTTAAAAAGAAATATATAAATTTTTTAATTAAATTTATCACTTCTTGCGAAAAAAACAGACAGAAAAATGCCAAGATCTCCTCATTAGAAGACCTTTAATTTGTCTTTCGAAAGACAAAAAAGAACTTTCAAGATAGTTGCCTAAATTGACAATTGTGTTAGGAAGGAATTGCCTTGTAAGTCTCACTACTGCTGTAGTATACACTCAACGTGCCTAGATATTATCTGCATTTTTAAAGCCCCAGTCTGTTTCAATCGTACTCTTGCATGATTAGATCACATAGAGGCTCTTGGCTTTTCAACATTCCTTTTCCATAAAAATATATCTAAAGATAAACCCTTAAAATTTTGAATAAAGCCTTTCTCTACATACATAAATACTTTCAAAATCTACGAAATTGAAATTTAAAAAACCCTAACATTCTTCCACTTCACACACACGTAAAAAGAGTTTCTCCTCAATTAATAGTGGAGCTCCCGCTGGTTGCGGTTGTGGCAGACAATCTCACAACACTTCAACCGCAAAGGACAAGGGACGCTCGGCAAAGCAACGCCTGTGAAATGACTACTTACTACCTAGCACTAAAGGCAGCACATGTACAACGTATGCCTGCATACATGCATATGTGTAGTTTTGTCATAGACACCAGCTATTATCGAAGAATTAAAAGTGCACTNAGAGTAGCCCGACGTGTGGTGTTTCTCTGCATGCCTGCTTGGTTATGCTTGCATAGTTCCACTCCGCCCTTATTTTCCTGTGATCTAAAAGACTTTTGCTCCACCAGAAGATAGGAGGGTTCTACGCCTATTGGTTCGATAGCAGTTATTCAATTAGACAATAGCTACACTTGAGACATTATTGAAAGCTATGGAAAATCCAGAAATACCTCTACAGCAGATTCCCTATATTCTAGAGCTCTTCTCAATGTGTTCCAATAAGTGAAGTTCAGTTCCGCATAGTGTAAAGATGCCTGGCGACAAAGTGTCCCTGAAGCGAGTGTTAAGAATTTTTTTCTAGCGTTTTTAGGAGCAATGAGGTCAAGCTTATGGGCCTGTTTTCTTTTGGGAAAGCAGGGTTTCTTTTACCTGTCTTCGGTTAAAAAACCACCATCGCTTCTCTCCACAGTGCCGGCACATAGCTCGGCCTTAAACAATGCAAGAAATATCGGCTTTAGCCATGGTGCCACCAGGTGACTAGACTCTGAAGCTAGACTGGGAATATTACGTATACGCTCGGGGATTTGTAAGGCTAAAAACTATTGGATGAAGTTATAACGTTTGGCGGATTGCTGCTAGTTATCCCACTTATCCCAGAAAGTGGGTATAGTTGTGCGAGGCAGCTCGAAAGACCCGGAAGGAGATAAAAGTAATAATAAGAAACATAAAGAGGTGGCAAGCGAGATACAACTCCCGATGCTTCTTGTCCCACTCCACAGTTGTCAAAAATTGGCAGTTTAGCCTTTATTTTTCACTCAATTTTTCATGTAATTCGTTTATTATAAACACAAAAAATCTTGTCTAAATCCGCTCAGTAGCGTGGTTAAAATATCTCGCCTTTCCTTTATACTATGTATAGAGGATAATAATTTTAGATAAGTGGCAACCCTACTCAAAAAACTTAATGTTTTTGTACACGCGAAGGCCATACACTTTCATTGGTATCTTATTTTTTCATCCAACGAACGGTGAAGATCTTATAGTTTTTAAACAGGTGGCAACCCTACTCAGAAAAATAATACATCATTATACATCCAAAGACTAAGTCTTTTCGTTTGGCAGTGACGGTACAGAAATGATGCCTACGCTTATTATGATTGAATATGGTAATTTTATTAACAGGTGGCAACCCTATTAAAAAAATAGTGCTTTTATAGAGGCCAATCCCTTTCATTTGACATCTCATCTTTTGTAATCCAACGAATGGTGCGGATCTTACAGTTTTTTAAACAGGTGGCAACCCTATTAAAATTCTAGGTAAAAAAAGATCCCTCTCCTGTCGATACAGAGTGTATTCGAGAAAATCTCGTCAAAATCCGTTCAGTAGTTTTCGAGATTACCGCGTACGAAAAATCTCGAAAAACTTTTTAAAAATCAACGCGTCACTTGCAAATTGCAATAAAAAGAAAATTTACAAAAAAAAATTTAAATGTTTTAAAAGAAAATTTATGCAAAATCAAAAAAAATATCGAAAAAATGTAAAGGCTTTAAAAGAAATTTTCTCCAGCATAAAAAAAAATGTTATACTAAAATTTAATGATCTATGGTTGCAGTTTTACCCAAAATTTTTCTAAAATGTAAAACATTTTTTTTTTTAGTATAATAACTAAAATTTACTGATCTGTAAAATTGCATACCCACCATTTTTCTAGAAAGTCAAAATTTTTTTTAATTTTGGAGAAAATTTTTTTAAAACATTTAAAATTTTGTTTGTGAATTTTTTTCTTTCATTTCGAGGGAACGCTACAATTGTTTTCAACTATGTAATATTTATTAACTGGAAGAGGAGAATCGATTTTCTTCAAAATTGCTACTTTTTCTGTACTTTGCACTAAAAAAAATTGAACACAATCAAACAAAAATTAAAAATCGGGCTCAACTGCCTCTAGGTTTTGTTTTAGAGCCTTATAGCTCCATTTTGAATGCATTTTCGAAGGTCGTCCAACAAAATCATTTCACAAAATATTTTATTCCTGCCGGGCCTCTACTTGCAGTCAATTGAACACTCTGACAGGGAAAACATTTTTATGCGAGCATAATTCAAGCATACTGATTTTTTTTTTTTTCATTCCTCTGCATGTCCTGCATAAATTTGCTGCTCCTTCCGCAATCCAAGAGAGTGCATGTAAGTGCATATGTATGAGTGTGTGTGTGTATGCTTGCGGTCCCAAAATAAAATAGTTCTTTGCCGCTCAACAGCAATCAAATTTATGAATTTTTTCATTCTAATACATTCAAGTGTTGTATGCAGGCAAAAAAAAAAACATTGAGAATAGAAAAATTTTATATGCAAAGAAAAACCATCTGCATGACAGAATACTGGCACACTTTTCCCCAAGGATACGGTTATATGTGTGTGGCTGTGTCTGAAGCTGTGCTACATGCAACAATCCATTTGGAGAAAAAAAAAATATTCAACTTTAGCCCACCGCGGGCGTATAACCAAGAATGCCTTCGGTTCTTGCCATGAAACAAGCAAATGAAGTAAATTTCATTTTCACATTTACCATATTTTTTCAAACTTTTTTTTTCTGCGGTTGTTTGTTTCTTGTGGTGGACAGCAAAAAAAAAGCAAGAACAATGTTGCATGTATGTGTATGAAATTATGTAGCCGTCAAAAATAAAATATTTAAATGTAAGCTGGTAGTGGGGGCTGGTAGCGACTAACAAACCAACACATATCTAAAATAAGCACATGAAAGCACATCAGCGCATCAGAAAAAATTACTTTAAATTAATTTCGTTTGTTGCGGATGACTTTTGACGGTTTTTTTTCTATTTCTGCTAATACAATATTTTATTTTTTTCCTTACTTTTTTATTCTTCACGTAAGGACATTCGTCGTCGTGTTGTATACATTTTTTGTTTACCNCTTTCAATGTTACTGATTTCTCAGTTGAATTTTTTGTTTCTGCCTTTTTGTGTGTATATTCGTGTGCATGTGTTTAATCAAATTGTATTGTGTGGGTGTTAAAAATGCCAAGAATGCCATAGGTAAAATAAATATATTCAAATTGCTTGGCAGGTCACTTTGCGCCGATGACTTGGTTGAAGGAAAGGGTATGTACATTAGGGTGTGCCACTTTTTTGAGCTTTTCATACATAAAATCTGCGGAAGCTCCAAAAATCGCACCTAGTCCAATGTTTGACAGAATCACGTATTATAATATATAATCAGTGGTGGATCCAGCGGGGGATTTGGGGGTTAAACTACGTGTCAGTCAGTCGCGGACCCTCGGGGGGTGTTTTAATACACACGCCCCGTGGGTACGCCACTGACTGACACGTAGTTTAACCCCCAAAGCCAGCCCCCGCCCGCCCCCTCCCGCTGGATCCGCCACTGTATATAATAAAATAGTTTTTAGAGTGGAGAGTAAAAAAAAAATGTGTGACGCATTTTAATGTACTAGTTAAAGTCTCTTGAAAAAAATTAACTGAAAAATCCTAATTTAGAGAGAGCTTTCCATCTCTACGCCTCAGTATAATACTCGTACTATACGCTAAAAAAAGCGCTGGATGCGTGCAATATTTCTGCTCACATCTGCTCCTAACTTAATCACCTCCTTCTCGGTTTGTACTCAAAAATGCTTCTTGTGAGAAACTTTTACTCTGTGTGCATCGACATCAGTGATGCTCGGCGGAAGCTTTTACTCTATGCGCGCCCATGTAAAATCTACAGAAAGCTTTGAAGAGTTCTGGCCGCGGACGCTGTTTCGAGCATCACTGATTCAAATAAACTTTTTAGAAAGCTTGAAAAAGCCTCATCCGCGGGATATGTTTCGGCCGGGACTGAATTATTGTAGAAGCTTATAAAAGTTCTCTGTTTAATTTATACCGATGATGGGTATCGCCTTGCCCGCGGGCAAAGCTCTTTTAAGCTTTCCATACATTTTGTATTGACGCACGCAGACTAAAAGCTCTATCTGCCCATCACGTCATGCAGTCCTGTTATGCAGATTACCATGTCGTCTGCATAGGCTTACGTATCCAAGCTTTGCTATCCAATTTGAAGAAGAACTCATCGATAACCATTGTGTTCGATTGCCGAGAGCTTGCACTCGTTTGATACACAAAGTTTTGGTCATCATGGCTCAAAATCGGTGAGGGTAAGAGGGAGATTTTAGCTCACTCTCAAACTTTTTTATTGACTCGCACAGAGAAAAAGCTCACTCTGTCCATCGTTTCTCTGAGTCTTACAGTCTGAATCCAGAGACGACCAGAAAGAGCTTTTACCCTGTGTGCAGAAACTTTTAAAAAGCTTCTCTCGTCCAATATGTTTCGACCGTGACTGATTTAAATACTTGTAGAGAAAAGCTACGTCCGGGCAAAAGTTACCTAAAACTATGCTTACCAGAGAGAACGTTTATTTCGGTACTAACGAGTTATGTACAAATTGTTCAGAGAGCTTTTAAAAACTTTTGCAGTAAATCAGGCCCGGGCGAAACATATCCCGCGGGAGAGGCTTTTTCAAAAACAGAATAAAAGTTTCTACAAGCATTTTTGAGTACAAATGGTGAATAGTAATGAACGAAAATATTGCACCCATCTAAGGTTTTGTTAAGCTCTCCTTGAGATAGGATTTTTCAACTGATGTTTCGCGAGACTGTATCTAACTATGAGTACAAGCAATAACAATGCATAGGAACTTGTATACATTAGGGTGTGGCACACACTTTTTTTGAGCTCTCCACTCTTAGAACTATTTTATCGGATTATGGTTGGGTTTTCACACTTTCTTAAGTGGTGTAGTCATAAGCCCCTGAACAGTCTAAGAAGGTACAAATTGTTACGTTTTTAGACTCCAGGGACTTTTCACCATTTGATGGGAGGCAGCCTAGTTTACAAGTAAGTTAGTTCCTGTCAGAGGCCGATTGCTTACGTTGACTTACCCGACGTGTTGATCCAAGATTTTCTCTATGAGGAGCTGAGACCAATCGGTACAATAAAGTAGCAGCCAACTGCTTTTAAAAGGGGTCGTTTTTTTATCTTAAAACCATCTGAAACTTTAAAGTGTCCTAAATATATCTCAAATCTTTCTACATTTAAAATATGCATACATACAATGTACATATTTAAGTGCTGATATTCAGCAGGAAAGCAATGTTTTGTTATTTTGAGAGCACTTAAGCAGCTTACACACTTATAAGCGTCACTTTTAATAGGCATTTAAAATATTA
>NW_016163507.1:23161-36162 GCF_001687245.7 Rhagoletis zephyria | reverse complement strand
CATGTAAGAGGTTTCCATCTGTTTAAAATCTCAAATGGAGTTCAGGGGATAAGTTAATTGAAAAAGTATGACAATTGAGAAGTTTAAGAGAGGCCCCTATTATAAGTTGCATTCGATTTTCGACTGTGGTCTAAAGTGCTGAGCGAACGAATTTTCATTTGGTATTATGGCGCTCATTCGATGAAGAATAGCGTTATTGTGAATTTCGCTCGTTTAGGTTGTTCACAATAGTATATTTTTCACCGCTGAGAAGCTTTGTTTACAAATNACTAAATAGTGTGCTTATACATATGTACGTATGTAAATTTGTGCAAACTAAAATGAAACAAAAAAGAAAGCGAGTTTATAAAAACGTGGTAAAAAAATAAAATTTAATTAGTACAACGGAGTTCTGATTGGACGATTCGTCAGAGGATGAGAGCTTAGAAAACTGGCCAGGAGCAGAAAACGTTTAAGAGAGCTTAAGTGCATTTAAGAAATTGTATGATGCAAATCTATTATTAAAATATATTAAAACTATAAACAGTTTCTTGATTTTGTTCCAGAGATCGTGCCAACAGCGTATTGGGATTTTCTTTCATAAGTAAAACCAGACTTTCGAGCTTGTGTTTAGTATTCACAACGTTAGAACTCCATGAAATTAATGAAAATTGTTTAAAATTAGTGTTTAGAAAACTAAAGCAAAATCGTACATTTTTCAGAATTTTCTAACACTTCGATACACCAACGAAAGCAAAATTCTGTTCGACAGAAAATTCGATACTCAACGAAAATTTCGACACGCTTGCATAGCTCATAATACGAATTTCACTTTTGATCTTCGATAGCCAGCGAAGATTGAAAATCGAATACAACTCATAATAAGGGCCAAAGTTTTAGTTTGAAAATATTTTTAAGATGGTTAAAAATTTTAAACCTCCTGTTTTTTAATTGAGTTTTCTTGAAATAAATTTTACTCAATGTAGCACGTAGAAATTTCATACACTCAGCGAAGCGGGTGAGGGCGATCTAGTATTTGCCATATTTGTATCCTTTAGCATAAAAAATTGAACCATTTGAACCGAACCGAACTACGGTTCAGTGATACTCATGAATCGGTTCTTGTACCGGTACAAGATTTCCTAAGTGGTTCAAACCACTGAACCGAAGCTCCCCGATTTTTGGAGTGGCTTGCAGCCCTGCTTAAAATCCTAACCCTGATTAAAATTAATAATTATTAAAGAAGAAACCAGCGATTCGATTACATATGTACATTAGAGTGGTTAAAAAAATTTTTTTTTTGGCAATTCATAAACGCTACTTTAAATTATTGTTATTTGTGATAAAAAAAGTGAAACGTGTTTTTTTTATTTTGAAAAAAAAAGTTTTCTTAGAGGTCGCGCTGGTCGGTTTTTTATAAAAACGCTGATATTCTCAATATTTTTATTTTATTGACAGGTTAAAATGCCGCTAAAAATGTACTTTTTACATATAATTACTCCGGTATTATTGGGGAACATTCTCTTAATTACATACCTGTCTTGGGCAGTTAGAATGGCGAAAATATTGTTACGATTATCCTCGAAACCTTGAGGATTTCCCAAATATCCTACGGCTCGTATCGCTGGATTGTTAAATAAATGCTAACGATGACCAAATTGTAGTACAATTAACTTTATTGTACAACAAACAATTTACAATACTTGCTAATACGGTAAAAACACATTACAATACTTGTTAATGCAATAACAATGCTTTACTGAACTTGTTAACACAATTAAACTTATAGCTTGCTTATTCGCAACTCACTTCTCTGCTCACTTTACTTGTAGCTTGCTGACTTGTAACTAACTCACTTCGCTGTGGCGGCGCCCTTATATACCTGCGCTCGTACTTATGGCAACTCTAGAACGTTCTGAAGTTTATCGCTCATTCTCTGTTCGCAGTGTTCATCCAACTTTACGTTTCTCTTTGTGGAACATTCTACGTCATTCCTCGAACATTCTGCCTATTTCTCGTTGTTCGCTTCGCGTTGCCGCAGTATTCGTCACACTGCCCTCCACCTAAGTCTGATCGTCCCGATCAGACACACTTGCTGTTCCAAACGCAAAGTGCACCACCTTCATCTTGTTTCTTGGTCTCCCAACGGTCTGGAATCGATACACTACGTCATTCATCTTGTCACTCATAATTTGAGTTCGCTGTCTCACAAGAGCATGTATTTCTCTTAACTCCTTATCCAGGATGTTGGACGTCTCTTTCCCAATTCTCGTTGCATCGCCAGTTACTCCAAACTTCATGTCAAACGGAGCTCACTGCCGAAGATTACCCTTGCAGGAGTTTTACCCGTTGTTTCATGCACTGCTGACCGGTATCCCATCAGGAACAGGGGTATGCGGGCATCCCAATCTTTCTGAGTTTTGTCCACGACCTTCCGCAAATGCTCTGGCACATCTCTTGGAACACTGCCGATTCAAAATTTCTTCCCTGGTCAGAGTGCAGCTTTATAGGTACACCGTATCTCGCAACCCAATTGCAGGCGAATACCTCCGCTACTGTTTTAGCTTCCTGGTTTGGAATCGGGTATACCTCCGGCCATTTGCTAAAGTAGTCCATAACCACAAGGACGTATTTGTTTCCCTGTGCGCTCATAGGAAATGGACCGGCTACATCCATGGCAATCCGCTCGAAAGGTGCACCTGAGTTATATTGCTTCATCTGGCCATGACTTCTGGATTTCGGCCCTTTAGCTACAATACACTCCGCGCTGTTAGCAATACACTCTGCGACCGTTTGCTGACAACCAACCCAATAGAACCTCTGCTTAACCTTCTCCAGGGTCTTCGTGATCCCCAGGTGCCCTCCACTAGGACCATTGTGGAATTCCTTGAGTACATCCGGAATTCTTACCCTTGGAACTACTATCAGGTTGCGGGAGCACTGGCCATCTTCGCTTTCCCATACCCTATGCAAACAGCCAGATATTAATTTTAAGCTGTCCATTGTGCCCAGTACGCCTTTGCGATGGGGCTTTCCGCTGCCATTTGCTCCTTAGTTGGCCTTCTGTCCACCTCCAGTCCATGCATCAAAAGCTCCAGATCTGGATCTTCCTGCTGACACATTCGTACCTGTTCTTCCTTCCACTCTTCCGCTGGTGTTACTGTCATTAGACGGGCGTCTATAATGTCCTATTTCCCCTAAGCTTTTGAGCAGTGTTTACATTCCAGGCTACATGGTCGGCGGGACATGGCATCAGCATTACCGTGGACACTTCCCTTGCGGTGCTCAATAGCGAAGTCATAACTTTGCAGTCTCTCAATCCACCGAGCTAGCTGTCCTTCTGGATTCTTAAACTGTAGTAGCCACTTCAGCGCTGCATGATCCGTTCGAACTCGGAAACGTTGCCCATAGAGGTACTTGTGGAAAGGTTTGACGCACTGCACCAACGCTAGTAGTTCTCTCCAAGTTACGCAGTAGTTCCTTTGTGGTTTTCCAATCGACCGGCTATAGTAGGCAACCACCTTCTCCTGCCCATCAATTACCTGCGACAGTACACCTCCTATGGCATAACCACTAGCATCCTTATCCAAAATAAACGTTGCACCTGGAACGGGATACGCTAGCATAGGTGCAGTACATAGTCGTTCCTTCAGAGTCTGGAAAGCCTCCTCCTGCTCCTTGTTCCATTTGAAGGCTCTATTTTTCCTAGTGAGCTCGTGGAGGCTATTAGCAACGCTGGCGAAATTCGGAACAAATCGGAGGTAGTAGGTGCATAGCCCAAGAAAACTTCGTAGTTCGTGCAGGTTCCTAGGTCTTGGCCAATCCTTTACTGCTTCTATCTTTTCCTTCGCAGTACAGACGCCCTCCATTGTCAACTTGTGCCCTAAGTAGTTCACCTCCTTCCTGAACAGTGAGCACTTTTTAGGACTTAGCTTCAGACCAGCGCCAGCTATCCTCTGGAAAACTTCTTCCAAATTGTTCAGGTGTTCATCAAAGCTTTTACCCAATACGATAATGTCGTCTAGATACACCAAACATGTTTTCCAATGCAGTCCTTTGAGCACATGGTCCATAAGTCGTTCAAAATTGGCAGGAGCGTTGCATAATCCAAAGGGCATCACCGTGAATTGCCACAGACCGTCTCCAACGCTGAAAGCTGTCTTCTTATCCTCGTCACTTACCTCCACTTGCCAATAACCGCTCTTAAGGTCGAGTGTTGAGAACCACTTTGTTCCAGTCAACGAGTCCAGAGTGTCATCGATCCTGGGAAGAGGATAGCTGTCCTTTTTCGTCACATCGTTTAGTTTCCGGTAGTCTACGCAAAACCGCATTTGACCATACTTTTTCTTCACAAATACTACCGGCGAACTCCATGGACTCGCTGATGGTTCAATCACACCACTCTCGCTCATTTCTTTTATTATTTAGCTAACAGTTTCACGTTTGGCAAGTGGAACACTCCGAGGAGCTTGACGGATTGGCCTTGCATCGCCAGTATCAATGCGATGTTTCACAACGTTAGTCCTGCCTGGTTTGTCCCCATCCTTGTCGAATATGTTGGATTATCTGCGGAGAAGTTCCTTAGCCTTGTGCTGGTATTTTTCTTCCAACCATTCCGTCCATGCATTAATTTCTTCCGCAATGTCATTCTCGCCAATGGAATCGCTTTCAGGTAATTTTTCGCAGTTGAAGATTGCCTCTACCTCTCGGCATTGCCCCAGTACAGTTCCTCTTCGGAGTTTGACTGGTGATTTGAACTCATTGAGCACTCGAACTGGGATGCGTCCATCCTTTTGCTTCTTAGCCAGGGCTTTACCAATAAGTACGTCCGGTGTAGAATTTTGTGTTGCTTCAACAACCCACAATTTGTTTGTCCCACAATCTCCATCAATCTTTGCCCACACAACTGCTTCTGACTTCGGTGGAATCTGCTCGCTTTCCTCTAGGATCACTCGCTTGCTGCTGTATGGACCATCATAACCATCATACCCAGGCACTTCCATGTTGTTATACGTCATAATCCTGTTCTTCATGTTGATCTTCATACCTTGATCAAGCATGAAGTCTAATCCAATGATGACTTCATCCATAATCGCCGCGACTATGAACTTGTGTAACACCGTCACATTCCCTATTGCGACTTTGCATGTTACCTCTCCTACAACTTGGGTGTCCTCACCAGTTGCTGTCCTCACCACCAGTTGCTGTCCTCAACCTTGCTCTTTAGTGACCAAATCAGATCGAATGACAGAATGTGATGCGCCCGTATCCACAGTTAGTACTCGCTCATGTCCGTCAACATATCCACCAACAGTAACGTTGCTCGCTTTTCTGCCAATTCGCGAGACGGAGATTATGGGGCATTCAATTGCGGGAGCCAGCGCGCGCCCCTTGCTGCTGGCTCGTTTTAGTTTAACGACTGATTGGAGTTGGATTCGTCTCCTTCAGCCCTGCGTTTGCGTCCTGCTGAATTGTTGAGCGCACTGGAACTTGAGCTGCAATCGCGGGCGAAGTGGCCTGGCTTTCCACATTTAAAACATTTGCCAGAGCCATGCCTTTTCTCGCCGAGCAGTTGGATAATCTTCTTCAGCATTTCATTTGTCTCGTCCGGTGTTTCCACTTCAGGCGATGTGCTTTGTAGGCTAGTCTACTAAGGAGCTCCGCCGTTTCACGCGTCTGAGCATACGAGACAGTTTCAGCAAATGTTGGCTTTGGATTCGCGTACGTCTCTCGCTTGGTATACACGTCCCGCATTCCGTTGATGAACCTCTGGATTTTTACTCTTTCGAGGTGCTCACCAGATGCATTTCCAATTGCCAATTGAGCCAACCTTTCAACCTCGCAGGCGAGTTCCTGTAGAGTCTGATTGGATTTCTGGCAGCGATTCTCCAGCTCCATCTGGTAAATCGGTCTCCTGTGCTCGATACCATAACGTCTTTCCACTGCACCCATTAATGCATCGTAATTCTTCCTTTCACAGTCAGGAATTGTCTGCAAGATTTCCGCTGCAGGTCCTTTTAATGCCACGAACAGAGCAGCGGATTTATCCTCCATGCTCCAACGATTTGCTGTAGCTGTCTTCTCGAACTGGAGCTTAAAGACTTGGAAAGGAATCGTGCCGTCAAAGGATGGAGTCTTTACCTTGGGAGCACTTGTCGAAGTAGCTGGACGACGGAGGCGACCTTCCAACTCTTCTACCTTTGCTTCGACTTTCTCCTGTCTCTCTTCAAGTTTGTCCTGTATTTGTGTAATTTTTTCATCCTGTGCTTCCAGCTGTGATGATATGCGTGCCTCCTGTGCCTGTAACTGAGTTTCTAACCGGGATAACACCTGCGCTGATAGCTCTGAAATTATACGTGTATCCAGCGCATGCATCTGTGACGACAGCTGTGATGACATCTGTGACATGCGTGTATCCTGTGCTTGCATCATCTGTGACATGGCAGCCAATAACCTCTCCATGTCCATAGCTGTTGATGAAGAATGAGCCTTTTGCTGTTCTTCAACCTTCCCGGATGTCTGATGCACATCCTTCGACGAACATGCAGCCCCATCCTTCTGTTCGTCCTTTGCGAATACATCGTCGGGTTTACCCTGGAAGTCATATTTGTCCACGTCGATGCCTTCAGCTTCCATAGCCTCTCGAAACCGGGATAACAATTCCACTTTTCTTCCGGAGGTGGCCAAATTACGCTTTTCCAACTCCTGTTACAGCTCGTCAATTTTTAAGTCCTGAATTTTCGCCATTTTTAGTAGTTTCTCCTTCGGGATTTATNTTCCAATTGCCAATTGAGCCAACCTTTCAACCTCGCAGGCGAGTTCCTGTAGAGTCTGATTGGATTTCTGGCAGCGATTCTCCAGCTCCATCTGGTAAATCGGTCTCCTGTGCTCGATACCATAACGTCTTTCCACTGCACCCATTAATGCATCGTAATTCTTCCTTTCACAGTCAGGAATTGTCTGGAAGATTTCCGCTGCAGGTCCTTTTAATGCCACGAACAGAGCAGCGGATTTATCCTCCATGCTCCAACGATTTGCTGTAGCTGTCTTCTCGAACTGGAGCTTAAAGACTTGGAAAGGAATCGTGCCGTCAAAGGATGGAGTCTTTACCTTGGGAGCACTTGTCGAAGTAGCTGGACGACGGAGGCGACCTTCCAACTCTTCTACCTTTGCTTCGACTTTCTCCTGTCTCTCTTCAAGTTTGTCCTGTATTTGTGTAATTTTTTCATCCTGTGCTTCCAGCTGTGATGATATGCGTGCCTCCTGTGCCTGTAACTGAGTTTCTAACCGGGATAACACCTGCGCTGATAGCTCTGAAATTATACGTGTATCCAGCGCATGCATCTGTGACGACAGCTGTGATGACATCTGTGACATGCGTGTATCCTGTGCTTGCATCATCTGTGACATGGCAGCCAATAACCTCTCCATGTCCATAGCTGTTGATGAAGAATGAGCCTTTTGCTGTTCTTCAACCTTCCCGGATGTCTGATGCACATCCTTCGACGAACATGCAGCCCCATCCTTCTGTTCGTCCTTTGCGAATACATCGTCGGGTTTACCCTGGAAGTCATATTTGTCCACGTCGATGCCTTCAGCTTCCATAGCCTCTCGAAACCGGGATAACAATTCCACTTTTCTTCCGGAGGTGGCCAAATTACGCTTTTCCAACTCCTGTTACAGCTCGTCAATTTTTAAGTCCTGAATTTTCGCCATTTTTAGTAGTTTCTCCTTCGGGATTTATTTAACAATCCCACTTCTGACACCAATTGTTACGATTATCCTCGAAACCTTGAGGGATTTACCAAATATCCTCCAGCTCGTATCGCTGGATTGTTAAATAAATGCTAACGATGACCAAATTGTAGTACAATTAACTTTATTGTACAACAACCAATTTACAATACTTGCTAATACAGTAAAAACAATTTACAATACTTGTTAGAGCAATAACAACGCTTTACTGAACTTGTTAACACAATTAAACTTATAGCTTGCTTATTCGCAACTCACTTCTCTGCTCACTTTACTTGTAGCTTGCTGACTTGTAACTAACTCACTTCGTGTGGCGGCGCCCTTATATACCTGCGCTCGTACTTATGGCAACACTAGAACGTTCGGAAGTTTATCGCTCATTCTCTGTCTCGCTGTTCGCAGTGTTCATCCAACTTGACGTTTCTCTTTGAGGAACATTCTACGTCATTCCTCGAACATTCTGCCTATTTCACGTTGTTCGCTTCGCGTTGCCGCAGTATTCGTCACAATATGCTCTCGAAAAGAGACTAATAAAATTAAAACGTTGATACTGAACGATTTACGCATTGTCATGGGTTGGAACTTTTTACCAGGGGGTTTCTGGGGTTGCTAATTAGGAATCTGAAGTCAGTTTTTCGAAATTCAAAATGGCGGTCCATTTTTTTTTTAACTGATTGGATTTGTTCGAAACCCGGCATTCGAGAGTTTTTGGGGTCGCCGATTACCAATCTGAATAAATTTTTTTTAAATTCAAGATGGCGGATCCAATATGGCGATCAAATTAAAAAAGGTACTAAAATTAAAACGTTGATACTGAACGTTTTAAACATTGTCAAGGGTTAAAACTCGTTTTTTTGTGGTAATTCACTTTTTTTACTTTTTAGATTATTCTCACTTTTGGTGTATTCTTTAATTTCCGTTAATTTAAATTCAGTTGAGTTTGACACTTTTCAAGATTTTGCCAGCAAAAATTCTTCTGACTAAATCTGACTACTTCGAACTGAAGAGAGTCACTCTCACTGAGTGTTGCTTTCTCATTTCTGCTGTCATTTTCGAGTTAAGGAACGCATTTTGGACTAAATCTGACTACTTCGGACTATTTCTGTCTATTTCAGGGAGATAAGGAACGCAACTAATACTTCTAATACCATGTTCTGACCGACAACGAAAACACTTTGAAAATTAGTTTTGGGCTTGTGGGCTGAAAGCTGTTCACACCGGTTGTTAGTGTTTTCGTTGACTAATACTTACATCTTTTGATTACAATTTTGCTACACAAAAACAAAACCCAAACACTTTTCCTTAATTTTCTTTTCATTTACAGCCTTTAAACTTTCATTCTTATTTTACTTTGGCCAACCAATTAACAATAAATCTGAAATGCCGTATTGAAGATGAAAAAATATGATTTCCACTTCGATAAATAATCGGAAACAACTAGTGAATACACCGATTGGAATAAGTGGAACGTGAGTTTTCAAGTAGTTTCCAGCGAAAACTGGTTTTTGTTTGACAGATTTTACATGGACGAAAACATAAGTTTAAGGTCGAAAACCAGTTTTAGCAACGAACACATGTTTTCGATGTCGGTCAGAACATGGTATATAGTAAAATATGAGCATCATGAGCATCATGAGCATCCTCTAAATGGATACTTAGAAACTTAAGGTTTGGTACAAGAATGATAGAATACAAGATTGCACCCTTCAGAGAGGATTTTTGAGAATAACTTTTGCGTGACGTCACACTGGTGCAATTGCGAGAGAGAAATGCCAAAACGTGAGCAAGAATGGTAGAAGAAGAAAAAATGTTGCAAGGAAAACGTAAACAAGTTGCACAAGTGTGACGTCATGCAAACAACGATTATGTCAAATTCACTAAGAGAGGAATAGCGCTATCGTGATGGGCGCAACCTCTGTTTCTCTCAATCGTGGGTTTGGTATCTGCACCTCTTTCGGCAGGAGGAAAAATTTTGGAAGGTACCCCAGACCCTATCTGGGAAAAAATTTTTTAGACCACTCTATCGTCGATGTTTTTGCAAAACCGCCCATCGACCAGTTGCAAAACCGCCTAAATCGCTGTTGTGGCAAAAATGAGATTTGGTAACCCTGAAATCCAGGCATCGATATTTATGCATAAAAATCTTTAAATCGTTATTAAAAAACAGATTTGTAAAATAAAAGCTAGAGAAAATACCGCCTATCAAGGCAATGTCTTCAAAGAATAAACCGTTTTTTCGCTCTCCTGTAAAATTTGAATGCCGTAAGATAGGCGGTTTTGCAAATGGGCGATGGGCGGTTTTGCAAAAACATAAAAACATCGACGATATGTTTCAATGCTTGTACATACATATGTGTTTATGTGTGTACATACGTTTGTGTCCATGTATATATGTACATACATATGTAGTACAAACGAAAACAAATCCAACTGGCCGTCTCCACAGGATAAAATTTATTGCTCTCCAGCTATCATTTTGGTCGCTAGACATAAGTTATATCAGTGGCAATATTTGTTTGGGCTTTTTATATCTTGATATAAGGGCCGTTTTCGGAAGTAACCTTTAACTTTACAGCTCACTTTGTATTTAAAGGTTGGATTAAAAATAAAGCTATGTCTAAAGTTAAGCATTATCGGTTTTTGACGTATGCATGTTTCTTGGTTGTAAACCAATTTAAAACCGATGACAAAATGCTTTATTTTAGACACAAACATAAGCGGAAACCCAAAATAATTATATTCCTAATATTTGAGATCAAAAACGTCGGCTTTTGTTTAAGGGAAATTTTTTTCGTCTTTGTATAGTAATTATTTACAAGAAATATCTTTTTTCGTCTCGGGGGACGATTATTTTCAGATGGAAATTATTTACGTCTTTTCATAATAATTTTATGGGATTTTTATTTTTTGTCGTCTCTCGGGACGTTCTTCAAGACGAAAATTAGTTACGCTTTCTCATAACAATTATGTGGGACTTTTATTTTTTTATCTCGCGGGACGTTTATTTCAAGACGGAAAGGATTTACGTTTTCTCATAATAATCATGTGGGACTTTTATTTTTTTCCGTCCCGTGGGACGTTTATTTTAAAACGGAAATGATTTACGTCTTTTCATAATATTTATATGCGACGTTTATTTTTCTCGTCTCTCGTGACGTTTATTTCAAGACGACAATGATTTAGGTCCCACGTTTTCTTCTAACACTAGAGTGCACGCGCTCTTTTTTACACCAATGCACGCGTGGCCTACTACAGTAGACCATTTTAAAATGTCAATAAATGATTTTAAGATAACATTTAAATGAAACTTATAGTTAAAAAATATAGTTAAATCTATTACGTTTACGATCACATACTTAAATTTTTTCATAGCAACTAAGAATTTGAAAAAAATAAATAATTTAGTCATGTAACAGAAAAAATAAGAATAATTTTACTTATTAGGTCAATGCCTTACATTTTCTTTTTTAACCAATATTACTTAAAAAAAACTATCAGTTTTCATAACATTGAGTGCCCACACAGGCTAGTGATCAGGATAAATCAATTTCTTACAAGTCTTGTGCCACTTTTTTGTGGATGGACCTACATAGAGCTCTGGTACAATAGGTGAACCGACCAACTAAAATTTGGTATTACATCGTGCTGTACGAGAAATATTATTTTCTACTTTTTAGTCCATTTATAAAAGCGTTGTATATTAAAAAGTTTTTTTTATATTATTTATTTTCTACTTTTTAGTCCTGTCTGAATAAAATTTTGCAATAGATATTAAAATAATTCAACGATATTAATAGAAAGGTGCACACACATGCATTTACATATGTATGTACATACAAACGAGCACCAATTAATTTTATTTAAAGAATGACGTGTCGTCTATCGCTAGCAACGTAGTACATGGGGCGGCATCTAGATGTCATCTACCTCGCCCTATTCACTACAGCTATCGCCCTATGCACTACTTCACTACAGATGTCGCCCTATGCTTTTTTATAGGAGCTTTTCAAAGCTTTGCTTTGGTGTCGGACACACAACATTGAAAGCTTCTGGATCCACAACATTGCAAGTTGATAAAAGCGTTGTAAAATGTTGCCTTGATCTACTATAGTAGGCCGCGCGTGTACTCTAGTGTTAAAAAAGTTTATGAAAATGTTTCTAAATTCGTACAAAAAAAATTTCCCAAATACTTTGTATGAAAAAAATCCGTGAAAAATTGTAATTAATCAACTTAAAACCTAAAAAAAAATTCCTAGAAACTTTTATTAGATGAAACTTTGCAGAATTTTCATAATTTTTGCACAACTTTGAAACTTGGATTTATATGGTTAAAAATAAATGAACATTAAATAAACAAAATAAAAGTAACCAAAACATGCTGAAATGTCGAGCCCCTACTTATTTTTCCACCACTATACATGTGGATATTTGAATTTGATCAGTAACAGAGCCTTTTATTTTTATGTTACATCCTTACTATATTATAAATCCGAAAGTGAGTTTGTTTGTTTGCTTCGCTTTCACGGTTAAACTATTCAACCGATCATCATGAAATTTTGTACACTGCTGTATTTGGCGCAACTTAAAATATAGGATACATTTAATCTGGAGTAGACAAGGGGGCGTGGCACCTCCCATACAAACGGAATTTTTCATACTGCATTTCTCAGGAAATATTTTTGGTATATTACTGGAACTTGGTATGGAGATATATAAAATCATTATCTACTCTTGGATGAGGCTGCCACCTTTTAAAACATTAAATTCAACTTCAATTAAGGGAGTTATTTATTTGAAAATTATATTAAAAAAATGGATGTAAAGAGGCTTAAAAAAGTGTAGTTTAATATATTTTGAAAAGGGTTGCCACCTGTTTAAAAATCAAATTTAAATTAATTTTATGCAAGCTATCTGAGAATTAAAATATGGTTGTCAAACGAACTATTATTAACCCTTAATTAGGCGCAGGGGGTCAAGGCCATTTCAAGTTGAAAAAAATGCCTTGGACTGCTTGGAGCGTGCTCGCACTCTGCCTAGCTTCCTAACTCCCCACGGGGTACGTAAATAAATCGTGTACACATGTGTCGCTACTCGCTTGAGTGCTGACGGCACCCTGAAATTGTGCATATGCAAACTGGGCATACGAAATAATGAATATGAAAAAACCGAAATAATACATATATGCACAGTTTCGGTTGAAAACCGAAATAATGCATATGAAAAAAACCGAAATAATGCATATAAGTATGCACAGTTTCGGTTGAAAT
>NW_016163507.1:0-22732 GCF_001687245.7 Rhagoletis zephyria | reverse complement strand
CCGCAATAATGCATATCAGAAAACCCGAAATTATGCATATGCACTCTTTCGTTTGAAACCCGAAATAATGCATATGAAAAAAACCGAAATCCTTACTAATATTATAAATTCGAAAGTGAGTTTGTTTATTTGCTATGCTTTCACGCTTTAACTAATCAACCGATCATCATGAAATTTCGTACACTGCTAACACTTAGCCCAACTTAAAATACAAATTTAATCTTGATTAGACAAGGGGGCGTGGCACTTCCCATACAAACGGAATTTTCCATACTGCAATTCTCCGGAAATATATTTGATAGATTACTGGAACTTGGTATGGAGATACATATATAAAATCATTATCTTCTCATGGAAGAGGGCTGCCACCTTTTAAAAAAATCATATTCAACTTCAATTAAGGGAGTTATTTATTTGAAAATTATATTAAAAAATGGAGGCTTAAAAAATCTGTAGTTCGAATATATTTTGAAAAGGGTTGCCACCTGTTTGAAAAGTAAATTTAAATTAATAATACGCAAGCTATCTGAAGAATTAAAATATGGTTGTCTAACTAAACATTGTTAAGAAACCTTTAGGTTGAAAGTTTTGAATAATATTTAAGTCTTTTACAAGGGTTGTCACCTTTTTAAAAATTAAATGCAGGTATTTTGAAATAAATATTAAAGTAAAAGGCGCGCAATAGTTCTGGCGGTTGATTTATCGGTAGTGGTTTGAGGTTTACCCCTGCACAACTTAACCCGGGTGTCTCCGAAAGAAGCTTTAACGCATAATAATACTGTCAAATCACATCTATTGGGCCAATCGTAGCACACAAGAGTCCGATATATTCAATGATGCAACAGATCGATTTGACATTCACGGCACCTTTTCTAACTTGGAGACTATTCGTAATGACTCCAGCGCCACCTCGTAGCCCTTTTTGGCATCCGCCTTTTTCCAATAACTCCAATTTTTCTCCAAGAGTATGCGACTGATTTCACATATCTCCATACCAAGTTCCCGTACTCTATCATGAACATTTGCAGAGATATTCTGTATAAAAATTCAGTATAAATGGGAGGTGCCACGCTCCCTTATCCAATAACACCAATTTTTCTCCATGAGTATGCGTATGTAGCCCATTTTTCTCCATGAGTATAAGACTGATTTCATATTTCGCCGTACAAAGTTCCAGTATTCTACTATGAACACTTCCAGAGATTTGCAGTACGAAAAAATCGGTTTGTATGGGAGGTGCCACGCCCCCTTTATATATCGAAATTTTTTTAGCCTATAACCATCCTTGGGACATAAAAAAACGGCTTTCAAAATATATATTAGTATAGAAGATTGGTATGGATCTAAATGGTTTTGAATATCACAATATGAGTGTCAGGCGAAAGAGGTTTAAAACGGTTGCCAACAGTTAAAAAGGTTAAATTCAAACTATTCAATAATTTAAATGAATTATTACAATATGGGTACCAATTGAAATGGTTTTTAAAGGGCTTCATTTCAAAACCACATGTAAGAGGTTTCCATCTGTTTAAAATCTCAAATGGAGTTCAGGGGATAAGTTAATTGAAAAAGTATGACAATTGAGAAGTTTAAGAGAGGCCCCTATTATAAGTTGCATTCGATTTTCGACTGTGGTCTAAAGTGCTGAGCGAACGACTTTTCATTTGGTATTATGGCGCTCATTCGATGAAGAATAGCGCTATTGTGAATTTCGCTCGTTTAGGTTGTTCACAATAGTATATTTTTCACCGCTGAGAAGCTTTGTTTACAAATCGAGCAAACTAAATAGTGTGCTTATACATATGTACGTATGTAAATTTGTGCAAACTAAAATGAAACAAAAAAGAAAGCGAGTTTATAAAAACGTGGTAAAAAAATAAAATTTAATTAGTACAACGGAGTTCTGATTGGACGATTCGTCAGAGGATGAGAGCTTAGAAAACTGGCCAGGAGCAGAAAACGTTTAAGAGAGCTTAAGTGCATTTAAGAAATTGTATGATGCAAATCTATTATTAAAATATATTAAAACTATAAACAGTTTCTTGATTTTGTTCCAGAGATCGTGCCAACAGCGTATTGGGATTTTCTTTCATAAGTAAAACCAGACTTTCGAGCTTGTGTTTAGTATTCACGACGTTAGAACTCCATGAAATTAATGAAAATTTTTTAAAATTAGTGTCTAGCCGCCAAAAAGTAAGAAAACTAAAGCAAAATCGTACATTTTTCACAATTTTGTAACACTTCGATACACCAACGAAAGCAAAATTCTGTTCGACAGAAAATTCGATACTCAACGAAAATTTCGACACGCTTGCATAGCTCATAATACGAATTTCACTTTCGATCTTCGATCTTCGATAGCCAGCGAAGATCGAAAATCGAATGCAGCTCATAATAAGGGCCNTATTTTGAAGATGGTTAAAAATTTTAAACCTCCTGTTTTTTAATTGAGTTTTCTTGAAATAAATTTTACTCAATGTAGCACGTAGAAATTTCATACACTGAGCGAAGCGGGTGAGGGCGATCTAGTATTTGCCATATTTTTGCAATATTTGTATCCTTTAGCATAAAAATTTGAACCATTTGAACCGAACCTAACTACGGTTCAGTGATACTCATGAATCGGTTCTTGTACCGGTACAAGATTTCCTAAGTGGTTCAAACCACTGAACCGAAGCTCCCCGATTTTTGGAGTGGCTTGCAGCCCTGCTTAAAATCCTAACCCTGATTAAAATTAATAATTATTAAAGAAGAAACCAGCGATTCGATTACATATGTACATTAGAGTGGTTAAAAAAATTTTTTTTTTGGCAATTCATAAACGCTACTTTAAATTATTGTTATTTGTGATAAAAAAAGTGAAACGTGTTTTTTTTATTTTGAAAAAAAAAGTTTTCTTAGAGGTCGCGCTGGTCGGTTTTTTATAAAAACGCTGATATTCTCAATATTTTTATTTTATTGACAGGTTAAAATGCCGCTAAAAATGTACTTTTTACATATAATTACTCCGGTATTATTGGGGAACATTCTCTTAATTACATACCTGTCTTGGGCAGTTAGAATGGCGAAAATATTGTTACGATTATCCTCGAAACCTTGAGGATTTCCCAAATATCCTACGGCTCGTATCGCTGGATTGTTAAATAAATGCTAACGATGACCAAATTGTAGTACAATTAACTTTATTGTACAACAAACAATTTACAATACTTGCTAATACAGTAAAAACACATTACAATACTTGTTAAAGCAATAACAATGCTTTACTGAACTTGTTAACACCACATTCTTTCTCTATCTGCGAGTGTGGTCGGTCGTGCCTTTGCGCGCAAGTAGTGATTCTAAGTAAATTCTTTGGCGCAGCTGTATAAGTGTACAGGGTAATTCGTGGTTTAAATTATTTATTGAAATACATCACCTTCTTTGTGATACTTTTGAGTGCGGGAAGCTTCCCAAACGTAATAATATAATTCTAATCAAGTTGAGCATCTGTAATTCACCAGATTTTGGGATAAACTCAGGTGAGTGACTCTGCTTGTTAAATTTTGTGAGACATTGGTTTATTTTTGTGAGGTCAGTGGTGAAAACAACTATTTAAGTTGCCGTTTGAGGCAACCAAAATAACCAAAGCCGACATGGCGGCTTCGACTACATCGTCGAAGGCGCCATCGGTGGAGGATTTTGAAGCCTTTGCGAGTTCTTACCTCGCAAATGGGAAAAGACTTAAAAGAGACAGAGAATCAAATATTGTCCAAATGTTGGAAGTGCATAGTTTTGGAAAAGGTGGGGTTGAAGGTGCATGCGGTGAGGGTGTTTTGTCCAGCAACAAAAAAGTGGAAAGTGTAAAAAGTGCTCAGAGCGATGCGAGTAACGGGATTTTTACTGTTGATGAGACGGCGTCGGTTAACGGTTCTTTCAATGACATACAGACAATAAATCAAAATGAACAAGCAAATGCTACAGTGACGGACATAACATTATTCCCAAACAATTTCACGGGTAGTTACTTTGTGCTGATAGACTCCTCTTTATGCAAAGACATGGTCAATGAGAAAAGAACAAATGGTCTGACTCTGTTCAACCAAATAAAGCATCTAAGAATCAAAGACATCGATTCCATTCATGCCATTGGCAAGACACTTTACAAAATCATTTTTACTAATTATGCGTCAGCTAACAATTTTATTTTAAATAGAAAAATCAAGGAGATGAACTTGAGAGCTTTTATACCAAAGTCTGCCATAGAGACGTATGGAGTAGTGAGAGGAATCCCACTCTCGTACACTGATTCTGATATCAAAGCCATAGCTATTTCTTCAGTCCCAATAAATTCGGTCAGACGCTTTAACCGAAAATCAGCGACAACTCTTTTACGCCCACAACTACCATAAAAATTGGCTTTGTTGGCAAAGATATCCCCAACCATATTGTAATTGATTACGTGAAATTAGATGTTGACTTTTTCATCCCACCTCTTCGACAGTGCCTTAACTGTGGCCGCCTGGGTCATACGCAATATGGGTGCAAGTCAAAGAAAAGATGCATTAAATGCGGAGGAAATGAATGTGAGGGTGCCTCTTGTGTAAGAAAATGTATCCTTTGCGGAGACACTGATCACTTTTCAGGGGAAAAGGAGAAGTGCAAAGCATGGGAGAACGTGAAATAAATTATGTAAAGGCTGTCAAAAAGCTCTCTAGGAGGGAGACAATACACAATTACTTCTCTGATAGGGAAAATCAGTTTCAAGCACTTGCGGTGGATGAGGATATATTCCCTTCACTGTCAAAAGAAACCAGCAACGTTCGCAATAGGGACGTGAGTGTTAACAAGAAGTTAACTAGGACCAGGTATAGTACTGTAACTAAAAAAGGTATGGGTAAAAACGCAAATGGCAGGGAACAAAAAGTGGTAGTTAGGGAAGTTAAGGAAAATAAGCAAATTCAGCCGGTATATGAGAGGCCAGAGTACCTCAAGAATAAAGTCTCCCAATTGGAGAAGCTAATCGCGGAACTTTTTAAAATTTTTCAAAATATAAATGCCAGTGGGCAACTAGGGGAAGCTTTCTCCCAAATGCAAAAAATAAAACAAAATTTTGAACTCTTTTCTATCTATGAAGATGCTGAAACAATAAGATGTAATGCCGAAATCTCCTTAAATTGAGTTGAGGTTATTACAATACAATATTCAATCGCTAAAATCGAATTTAAATGCCATAGAGTTTTATATGAATCATAACAATGTAGACATAGGTTGCTTCAGTGAAATTTTCACGTCACATAAAACAGCGCGCAGGAACTTAATAGGGTACAACATAATTGAGAAAACTAGGTCTGATGGTTACGGTGGCGTAGCCGTCGTATTAAAAAAAGAAATAAAATTTCAAAAGCTCAATTTTATGTCGGATTATGACATCCTAATAGTGCGAACCAAAAATTGCAAACCAAATATAACTATCTGCTCTGTTTATTTTCCGCACAGTATCGCCACGGATCCTTTTCGTGAGGAAATCGTGAAGCTGTTTTCGTACCTGGAAAACATGGGGAATGTTCTAATACTTGGCGATTTCAATGCGAGAGCGAGAATCTGGGGTGATACAGTACAGTCCTGTCGTGGTAATAACCTGCAAAAAATTATTTCAGAATTTAATTTTTTGATATTAAATGATGGATCATACACTTTTCAGAATGAAATAGGTTCAGCCGGTGGTTCAGTGCTAGATTTGTCCTTTACAAACAGTAGTTTGTTCTTTGACTGGAAAGTAGACCCCATTAGAGTAGGAGGAAGCCACCATTTCCCGATTTTGATCGACACCTTGTCAGTCTCACTCTTAGCCACTAAATTTGGTTCAAAGAAGAAATTAATGGAAAATCTTAAGGATATTGATTTGGAGCCCAATTTTGAGGATATTCACGAAACGCTAAGGGAAGAAATTGATGCCGCCACGTATGTGTTAAGGGGGAAAAGAACACCAAAAGCGTGGTGGGATGAATCTCTCTCAAAAATGTACCGCTTGGTCAGAATTGCTTTTAAAAAATGTAGGGTAACACCTTCACCCCAAAATTTTGAGGCTCTACAGGAGATTAGGAAGGAGTGGAAAAAAAAAGTTAAAGATGCAAAAAAGCAAAGTTTCAATAACAAAATTGAGGATTTAAATCTAGCTCCCACGACGAGAGAAGCCTGGAGGATTGTAAAGGCGATGAGAGGAGATTACAAACGCAGTAATGATACCATGTGGTCCAGGGAAAATGACAAAGATTATCTTCTACTTCTCAAAACTCAAGTTCCACCATCTGACATAGCACATCCTATCAATAGAGAGATTAGTCCTGTAAATGAACTAGCGATTACTTTTGAGGAGCTCCACGAAGTTCTGTTCTCGAAGAACAGAGATTCAGCAGGAGGAGTCGATCAAATTACATACAAAATGCTTAGAGCTCTGTCTCACTCGGCTCTAAACGATGTCAAAACAGCTCTAAATAATGCGTTTCTTTCCAATCAAATCCCGGACAGGTGGCGCACAATCAAGGTAGTTCCCATTCCTAAGAGAAATCAAGATCTCAGTATTTTCTCCAATTTCAGGCCTATTGCCTTGATTCCTGTTTTCCTCAAGTGCATCAATCTATGCATTAAAAACAGAATCTCTGATTTCTTGGAAGGAAATGATCTGTTACCGAAATTCTCCTTTGCGTACAGAAGGAAAAAATCCGCTACAATGTGTATTAACTATTTGTTGCATGAAGCATCTGTTCTCAAAAGTCAGGGATATAAAATTATAATATGTTCTACTGATATAAGCAATGCGTACAACTGTGTCCGTGTCAATCGCTTGAAGACAGAGATGATTACAGCAGGTATACATGAGTCCTACATAGAATGGATTATAAATTTTTTATCAAAAAGAACACTTCAGCTCGGAAAGGAGACGGTTGAAATTCAGGATGGCCTGCCTCAAGGCAGCTGTTTATCTCCGCTGCTTTTCAATCTGTATACGAAAAATCTCCACTCCTTACAAGACTGTAACACCAAATTTTTTCAATTTGCGGATGACTTTATCATAATATCGTTTCATAGAAATGTAGAACAGATGGCTCAAAATTTGCAACAAAAAATAAACGACTTTTCCCAGCTGTGTGCGGATAGCAACTTAGCCTTTAATCCGTAAAAAAACGAAGGTTATGTACCTGTGTAATGGGCATAAGACTGAGTTTGAGATGCTCTGTCAAGGCAAAAGAGTTGAGAAGGTAAGGGCTCTGAAGTTTTTGGGCAGGTTCCTTAGTGCATCTTTGACAGCTAATGATCACTATGAGGAGATAATCAAGAAATCTCAAGCTAATTCTAATCTTTTTAAGGCTATAACTACAGTCAAAGCAGGGCTCCGCCCTCAAGTAGCTCTAAATTACTATAAATCTGTGGTACGAAGCAAAATAGAATACTGCAGATCCTCAACTGCGTATTGAGCCAAAACCACAAGCAAAAAGATCAGAACGTTTCAGAATAGCTTTTTGAGGACATGTTTGGGATTAACGCCTGCCACTCCTGTTGTCCTTATCTATGCGCTCGCCAACGAACTTCCACCAGAAGAAAGAGCCAAATGGCTAACTGCAAAGGAGCTCATAAATAACTTTGTCATAGATCAGTCGCTCAAAGAATCGCTTTATCAGTACCCGGCAGTTAAATCTAGCTACAGTTTAATTTTTAATGAATTCAGGCAGACTTTTGACAATCTTGAAGTAGTTAATGAACAAATTTATTCACCTAATCTCATTGTAATTACCAAAACACTCACATACAAAAAAAAAAAAAATTGGCATCTGAAGTCATCAAAACGATTTATGTGGAATAGTTAAACGATTATAAAAGAGCAGGTTTTAATATATTTTATACGGACACGTCAGTTGGGTCTAATGTCACGGGATGTGGAGTGTAAACTTAATTTCCAAACCTCGTCCTGTTTTGGCGAAATTGTAGCCATTCACAGCGCTCTTGAAATGGCAAAAAAGCACTCGATCAGGAAGATCGCTATATTTACGGACAGCCTTATTGCCTGCCAACTTCTAACCAAGCATATGACTCAAAATCATTTAATCTATAAAATACACAAGCTCATACAGGAAGCAGATTTTGACAGGGTGGCGGTTATATGGACGCCTAGTCATAAGGGCATTCCGGGAAATGAGAGGGCGGACCAATTAGCAAGGAATGCAATAACAGGTGATTGTATAGTTAATGTGAAACTCTCGCTAGATGAAGCGGTCAGGCAAATAGGTAACCAAATTAAGGATAGATGGTATGATGAGGTATTAGAATACTCCATAAATAAGCCCAACCTGTTCACTGAGATTTTTAATAGACGTCCAAACAAGACTTGGTATAAAAAGTGCACCCTGAGTGCTCAAAAGACCAAGCTCATCAACAGAATCCTCACTGGATGCGCTTACGATACAGAATACTTTTACAAGATCAAACTAATTAACTCTAATTGGTGCAGTTGTGGACAAATTTACAGCTTTTCTCATCAAATTTTTGAATGCAGTCTCTGGGATGGAGCTCGTGAGGACTTTGATATTTTTTGTGAAAGTTCTAACCTCAGCCAATTGTTTCGCAATTTTAACATAAGCAAAATCACTCAACTTTCAGATTTTTTAATGAAAATAGAAGCAAAATTTTAAAAGTATAAATTATTTGGTTTATCTGTGGTGGAAGTGCCGTCCACCGCGCTCTTTTTCCTATCTACTTTCCCTTCTTTTACTACTTTTCTAAACTATTTTTATGTAAACACGACTACTAATACAACAAGACGACAACTCGCTGCTGTCACAGAACATCCAAGGCGAATATATACAATCACCTACAACTATACTCAGCTGTTCCATTTTGCAACTCTACCAAGATATAAAGAACGAAAGATACAACCTGGCGATCTGTGAACCACACTTCCTGCCAACAATCAACCAAATCCCAAAAAAAAAAAACTTGTTAACACAATTAAACTTATAGCTTGCTTATTCGCAACTCACTTCTCTGCTCACTTTACTTGTAGCTTGCTGACTTGTAACTAACTCACTTCGCTGTGGCGGCGCCCTTATATACCTGCACTCGTACTTATGGCAACTCTAGAACGTTCTGAAGTTTATCGCTCATTCTCTGTTCGCAGTGTTCATCCAACTTGACGTTTCTCTTTGTGGAACATTCTACGTCATTCCTCGAACATTCTGCCTATTTCTCGTTGTTCGCTTCGCGTTGCCGCAGTATTCGTCACACTGCCCTCCACTTAATTCTGATCGTTCTGTTGCTGTTCCAAACGCTGCAAGCCTTTCCAAGTGGACCACCTTCATCTTGTTTCTTGGTCTCCCAACGGTCTGGATTCGATACACTACGTCAATCAGCCGGTTGACGACCTTATACGGACTTTCCCAGTTGCATTGTAGTTTTGGGGACAAACCTTTCTTCCGTTGTGGATTGTACAGCAACACTAAGTCTCCCTCTTTGAAACCCTCGGAGTTCATCGCCTTATCATACCTGGCCTTCATCTTGTCACTCATAATTTGAGTTCGCTGTCTCACAAGAGCATGTATTTCTCTTAACTCCTTTTCCAGGATGTTGGACGTATCTTTCCCAATTCTCGTTGCATCGCCAGTTACTCCAAACTTCAGGTCACTAGGCAAACGGAGCTCACTGCCGAAGATTACCCTTGCAGGAGTTTTACCCGTTGTTTCATGCACTGCTGACCGGTATCCCATCAGGAACAAGGGTATGCGGACATCCCAATCTTTTTGATTCTTGTCCACGACCTTCCGCAAATGCTCTTCCAGGGTTCGGTTGAACCGTTCCACCATGCCGTCTGATTGGGGATGAAGAGCCGTCGTTCGAGTTTTCCGGATACCCAGTATCTGGCACATCTCTTGGAACACTGCCGACTCAAAATTTCTTCCCTGGTCAGAGTGCAGCTCTATAGGTACACCGTATCTCGCAACCCAATTGTAGGTGAATACCTCCGCTACTGTTTTAGCTTCCTGGTTTGGAATCGGGTATACCTCCGGCCATTTGCTAAAGTAGTCCATAGCCACAAGGACGTATTTGTTTCCCTTTGCGCTCATAGGAAATGGACCGGCTACATCCATGGCAATCCGCTCGAAAGGTGCACCTGAGTTATATTGCTTCATCTGGCCCTTTAGCTGCAATACACTCCGCGCAGTTAGCAATCCACTCTGCGACCGATTGCCGACAACCAACCCAATAGAACCTCTGCTTAACCTTCTCCAGGGTCTTCGTGATTCCCAGGTGCCCTTCACTAGGACCATTGTTAAATTCCTTGAGTACATCCGGAATTCTTACCCTTGGAACTACTATCAGGTTGCGGGAGCACTGGCCATCTTCGCTTTCCCATACCCTATGCAAACAGCCAGATATTAATTTTAAGCTGTTCCATTGTGCCCAGTACGCCTTTGCGATGGGGCTTTCCGCTGCCATTTGCTCCTTAGTTGGCCTCCTGTCCACCTCCAGTCCATGCATCAAAAGCTCCAGATCTGGATCTTCCTGCTGACACTTTCGTAGCTGTTCTTCCTTCCACTCTTCCGCTGGTGTTACTGTCGTTAGACGGGCGTCTATAATGTCCTCTTTCCCCTAAGCTTTTGAGCAGTGTTTACATTCCAGGCTACATGGTCGGCGGGACATGGCATCAGCATTACCGTGGACACTTCCCTTGCGGTGCTCAATAGCGAAGTCATAACTTTGCAGTCTCTCAATCCACCGAGCTAGCTGTCTTTCTGGATTCTTAAACTGTAGTAGCCACTTCCGCGCTGCATGATCCGTTCGAACTCGGAAACGTTGCCCATAGAGGTACTTGTGGTAAGGTTTGACGCACTGCGCCAACGCTAGTAGTTCTCTCCAAGTTACGCAGTAGTTCCTTTCTGGTTTTCCAATCGACCGGCTATAGTAGGCAACCACCTTCTCCTGCCCATCAACTACCTGCGACAGTACACCTCCTATGGCATAATTACTAGCATCCTTATCCAAAATAAACGTTGCACCTGGAACGGGATACGCTAGCATAGATGCAGTACATAGTCGTTCCTTCAGAGTCTGGAAAGCCTCCTCCTGCTCCTTGTTCCACTCGAAGGCTCTATTTTTCCTAGTGAGCTCGTGNTTACTAGCATCCTTATCCAAAATAAACGTTGCACCTGGAACGGGATACGCTAGCATAGATGCAGTACATAGTCGTTCCTTCAGAGTCTGGAAAGCCTCCTCCTGCTCCTTGTTGCACTTGAAGGCTCTATTTTTCCTAGTGAGCTCGTGGAGGCTATTAGCAACGCTGGCGAAATTCGGAACAAATCGACGGTAGTAGGTGCATAGCCCAAGAAAACTTCGTAGTTCGTGCAGGTTCCTAGGTCTTGGCCAATCCTTTACTGCTTCTATCTTTTCCTTCGCAGTACAGACGCCCTCCGTTGTCAACTTGTGCCCTAAGTAGTTCTCCTCCTTCCTGAACAGTGAGCACTTTTGATTTTAATGATTTTAAGATAACATTTAAATGAAACTTAGAGTTAAAAAATATAGTTAAATCTATTACGTTTACGATCACATACTTAAATTTTTTCATAGCAACTAAGAATTTGAAAAAATAAATAATTTAGTCATGTAACAGAAAAATAAGAATAATTTTACTTATTAGATCAATGCCTTACATTTTCTTTTTTAACCAATATTACTTAAAAAAAACTATCAGTTTTCGTAACATTGAGTGCCCACACAGGCTAGTGATCAGGACAAATCAATTTGTTACAAGTCTTGTGCCACTTTTTTGTGGATGGACTTACATAGAGCTCTGGTACAATAGGTGAACCGACCAACTAAAATTTGGTATTACATCGTGCTGTACTTCTTGAGATGCTCCTAGGAGCTTCCCTATTCCAAATTTTAGTTGTTAGAGAAGTGTTTCAATGGATGTACAGCGATTCAAAACGGGTTTCAAAAAATCGAGGGACTATTCTTGTAAAAAGTTATCCGTGAAATTTTTTCCAGATTTGACATTCATTTGGTTGATTATGAGAGCTTCGATTGCAGCAATGTTCATCAAATCGAAAAATATTTTAAGTGGCTATCGGCGGGTGTTTCTAAGAACACTGATGCACCGCATATGCAAAGTAACCAAATTATAAATTCAGTACACCAATACTCGCGCGGACTACTATGGTAGGCCCGTGATTTTCGCGCCAATCCACGCAAAAATTTCATACGCGTGGAAGTCAAGCGCGGTACTCACTCGCCGACAAATTTAGTGCAGAAGGCTTTCCTGGAACCGCACCGCTGTAACATACAAAACTGTCAAGGTATCAACAAAAATGTTGCCGTGATCTACTATAGTAGGCCGCGCGTGTACTCTAGTGTNGTGTTTCTAAGAACACTGATGCACCGCATATGCAAAGTAACCAAATTATAAATTCAGTACACCAATACTCGCGCGGACTACTATGGTAGGCCCGTGATTTTCGCGCCAATCCACGCAAAAATTTCATACGCGTGGAAGTCAAGCGCGGTACTCACTCGCCGACAAATTTAGTGCAGAAGGCTTTCCTGGAACCGCACCGCTGTAACATACAAAACTGTCAAGGTATCAACAAAAATGTTGCCGTGATCTACTATAGTAGGCCGCGCGTGTACTCTAGTGTTAAAAAAAGTTTATGAAAATGTTTCTAAATTCGTACAAAAAAAATTTCCCACATACTTTGTATGAAAGAAAATCCGTGAAAAATTTTTCAATTTTAATCAACTTAAAACCTAAACAAAATTTCCTAGAAACTTTTATTAGATGAAACTTTGCAGAATTTTAATAATTTTTGCACAAATTTGAAACTTGGATTTATATGGTTAAAAATAAATGAACATTAAATAAACAAAAGAAAAGTAGCCAAAACTTGCTGAAATGTTGAGCCCCTACTTATTTTTCCGCCACTATACATGTGGATATTTGAATTTGATCAGTAACAGAGCCTTTTATTTTTATGTTACATATTTGCCATATTTTTGAAATATTTGTATCCTTTAGCATAAAAAATTGAACCATTTGAACCGAACCGAACTACGGTTCAGTGATACTCATGAATCGGTCCTTGTACCGGTACAAGATTTCCTAAGTGGTTCAAACCACTGAACCGAACCTCCCCGATTTTTGGAGTGGCTTTCAGCCCTGCTTAGAATCCTAATCCTGATTAAAATTAATAATTATTAAAGAAGAAACCAGCGATTCGATTACATATGTACATTAGAGTGGTTAAAAAAAAATTTTTTTTTGGCAATTCATAAACGCTACCTCAAATTATTGTTATTTGTGATAAAAAAGTGAAACGTGTTTTTTTATTTTGAAAAAAAAAAGTTTTCTTAGAGGTCGCGCTGGTCGGTTTTTTATAAAAACGCTGATGTTCTCAATATTTTTATTTTCTTGACAGGTTAAAATGCCGCTAAAAATGTACTTTTTACATATAATTACTCCGGTATTATTGGAGAACATTCACTTAATTACATACCTGTCTTGGGCAGTTAGAATCGCGAAAATATGCCCTCGAAAGAGACTAGTAAAATTAAAACGTTGATACTGAACGATTTACGCATTGTCATGGGTTGGAACTTGTTACCAGGGGGTTTCTGGGGTTGCTAATTAGGAATCTGATGTCAGTTTTTCGAAATTCAAAATGGCGGATCCAAAATGGCGGTCCATTTTTTTTTTAAATGATTGGATTTGTTCGAGACCCGGCACTCGAGAGTTTTTGGGGTCGCCGATTACCAATCTGAAATAAATTTTTTTAAATTCAAGATGGCGGATCCAATATGGCGATCAAATTAAAAAAGGTACTAAAATTAAAACGTTGATACTGAACGTTTTAAACACTGTCTAGGGTTAAAACTCGTCTTTTGTTGGTTTCTGAGCTTTCTGATTATGAATCTGATGTCAGATTTTCAAAATTCAAAATGGCGGATCCAAAATGGCGGCCAACTTAAAAAAAATGTTTGGATTTGTTTGAAACTCTTAACCGCCATTTTGAATTTTGAAAATCTGACATCAGATTCGTAATGAGCAATCCCACAAACCCCCTGGTAACAAGTTCCAACCCATGACAATGCGTAAATCGTTCAGTATCAACGTTTTAATTTTAGTATTTTTTTTTATTTGATCGCCATATTGGATCAACCATTTTGAATTAAAAAAAATTGACTTCAGATTCGTAATCGGCGACCCCAAAAACTCTCGAGTGCTGTGATTCGAACAAATCCAATAATTAAAAAAAAAAAATTTATCTCCATTTTGGATCCGCCATTTTGAATTTTGAAAAACTGACTTCATATTCCTCACTAGCAACCCCAGGAGCCCCCTGGTAACAAGTTCCAACCCATGACAATGCGTAAATCGTGCAGTATCAACGTTTTAACTTTACTAGTCTCTTTTCGAGAGCATATTTCCGGGAACTAGACCCATTCTAATTGTCCAAGTCAGGTGTGTAATTAAGGGAATGTTCCCCAATAATACCAGAGTAATTATATGTAAAAAGTTCATTTTTAGCGGCATTTTAACCTGTCAAGAAAATAAGAAAAAAATTTAAACATCAGCGTTTTTATAAAAAACCGACCAGCGCGACCTCTAAAAAAACTTTCCTTTAAAATAAAAAAATACGTGTCTCCTTTTTTATAACAAGTAACAATATTCTGATGTAGCGTTTAAGAATTTCCAAAAAGAGTGTTTTATGAACCACTCTAATGTACATACTACATAATACCACCGTGCGAGAGTCAATTTTACACACAAATAAATCAATATATCCGCGAAACCATTTTAAGTTATTATTTTCAAAACTCAGTGCAATGTGAAAAACCGTAATTAAAGATAAAGTTGTTTTGACGCTTAGGGATAAGTAAGTATTGGAAATGTAGATGTTAAGGACTAATATACCCTCGATCACAACCTCGAATTTTGTCCTTCTAACTTTATAAGCTTAAAAAAAAAAATTAATTAAAAGGGCATTTTTAATACCCATTCGCCCTCTTAAACCAATCCACAGAATTTTCTTTCATTTGGTACCCATGTTGTTATTCTACACATTTTAAAATAATTTTTTGAAGAAATCATATCTTTGAAATTACAAGGTCCTGTAAAAAATACCTGACGTAAGAGAGAAGGAGGCAGAAAAACTACAAACAGCTTCGTTAGAATATTGAATGCTTTGTGTGTTTCGAAATTTTTTTTGTTTTTGTCGCACGGTGTAATGGATATAACAAAAAGGTATTAGGCATGCCAGAATACCAATATTTGTACCGTTTGATATTCATCAAAATGATAAAAAATGTAAAAATGGGGGGGAAAAAATTAGCTAAAATATCTAACTCGATTTAAAAAAAGCTAAAAAAGTAGCTAATAGCTAAATGGAAATTTCAATAGCTAAACGTCAACAATCAGCCCTATTCTGCATTTCGACTAGAATCGAAATTTTCTCCGTTTGGCAACTTTGGTATTCTGCGTTCCGTTTCCTTTCGATCATTCTTCGAAATTTACGATTACACCTATTCTACATTTCGATCCGAGTTCCGTTTTTCTAAGTTGCAAATTTGTTGACGGAGAACGTTTCGATTGTTATTTTCGTGGGTTTAAATAATAAAATTTTATAAAAAAAAATTAAGTAAAATATACTGTGCATGATTGTAAGTCATCATAAATGAATTTTCTCGATTTCTGTGATTTTTCGCAGCGGTAATACGGGCAATACGAAAAATTGGCTCAAATATTAGCAACCAAAAGGGATATTGCGCGAGGTTTTAAAAGAGGAAGCACAGGCGTTTTTGTTTTCATTATCTATAAATAAAACTGTGAAATGCACTGAATACAATTTATTCTTTGTATATAAAATTAATAGAAGTATGTACATACATACATACATGCATACATAAAATGTGAAGTTACATAAAAAAAGATTATTTTATTATTGCACTCGTTTTTACTAACTTTTTAAAAAGAGGTGCGTATGTTGTCGAATTCGAATTTGCTATGGAGCTTTGTTCTTCTCCTCCTCCTGACTGCTTTCAAAATGGAATTCATTTGCGTTCAAATCTTCCACTCTGTAGTAAATGCAAATGTTGTGGAGTGCTCAAACACGTTTATAATTTCACTGGCTTTGAGCGATGAGTAATACAGTTCATGATGAATTTATGACTCTTCACTCATCTGAGAAAGATCAAACATGTCCCTAAATCTCCGCCTTTCAATTTCCGCATCAGCAATCTGGGACTCGTTCTCCTCTTCAAGCAATAACGCCGCGGCTATGGATTTCATTTTTATAATTACGTTTCCACTTAAATAAAGCACAAACGAAATTTTATTTTTAAATTACAATAATGTTAGATATATTTAGTTATTTTAAAATATTTACAAACTTTAACTTCATAAGCTGCTATAGTTTGGTGGCAAATATTCCTTTTGTTTTGTTTCGATTTCACACATTCCTAGGCAAACAGCGGATTTCGAAAGATGTTTTCTCTCTTCCTCTTCCTCTTTCGATTCGATCGTAACGCAGAATACCTAAGATCGATTCTTTCGGAGCGGAATGCGGGAACGTAATCGAAATGCAGAATAGGGCTGAATAATAGCTAGATCTAGCTACAAAAGATCTAAACTGGCAGCACTGGTCCCTATGCACGGTTGCAAGTTCTTTAATATTCACACGGTCGCATTACGCAATTACGTAATGTTTCAAACCCGTAATAACAAAATTAAAGAAGGGTATTACAATTTGTAATTTATAAACGGAATTTTTTTCTCAATTCGAATGTTCTAATCAAAATCGTTTGTATATTGAATTCCCAAAAATCTAAAGCCATTCCCCAATTCTCCCGAGAAATTCAAATTCCAACGAAATCGGGGGATTCCTCGCGGTTGGCATCACTGGTCGGTGTGTTTATTATGTGGAGCATTTCTAAGATAAAGCGCAAGGTGTATTAAACAAGGTGGTGTTGGGGCGACAGTTGAGTTTTTCGCCGTGGAGGCCATTACGTCACAATGATGTGTTTGTTGTAACTCATACCAATGACAGTATGAACATCAGCGTATAATTTGTGTGTAATTTTTTACTTATATACGGCCAACACCACTTTGTTAAATACGCCTTGATAAAGCGCTTGTTATTGTGTTGCTCTTGTTGGAGCATCGTTGCTCCGTCGATGTTCGGAGAGTGACCGCTGGTAGCACAGTGGGCCATGAGGGAAATTGCATTCTGAAATTGTTTTAAAGTCAGATTTATGTTCTGATAGTCTTGTTTTTAATTTAGATTTTGTTATATAATCTGTTACAAGACTCCTTGCTGCCGTTGCAAGGAATTTTATAAATGACGTTACTTTTTTAGTTTTGGTTCTGTTAAATATAATTTTTAATGAGTGTTGTAGTCAAACATAAGACTGAACTACAAAACGGACATTGGTAATTGCGCTCACTTATATAGTCACTTTCTAGCAAACAAGAAACAGTACAAAACTCCACGTCACTCGGAGCAGACGTGTAATCAATTTATCGTCACTAGCAGAGACCGGCTTTGAGTACTAATTAAATTAGTGTACTTATTCATGATCAGTGTTGCCACAAAGATTTTTAATTTTTTACCAAACCTCTAAAAAAAATTAACAAACTCAGAAAAAAATTACCAAAATTTTTATGAGCATAATATTCTAAACAAATTGGAAATTATTTTTCGACGTATGTAGATAATACACCACGTCTGGGATTATGGCCAGCTTAGATCTATTTATATTTTTCGACCGAAAAATGAGTTCTTCCCATTCTTTTATGACAAACTCATAAAAATGCATGATGTCGCTGCCGCGTTCAAAAAATTCATATCACCATCGACTGAGCGTTTAGATAACGAAGACGAACAATTTACAGCTGTGGTTGTCCTTTTCAATGTGTTCCGACTATAACAATTCACAAATATTTTTAATGGCCGGTTGTTCAATGTATTTAACCGGAGCTTCTACCTCCGATTTGTACTAATCAGACATTGAACAATCGGCCCTAAAACATAAAAGAAAAAAGTCGCTCATAGATTTATAAACATTTAAAAGGTGTTTAATAGCTCATTTCTACTGCAGTTTATGCCTATTGGAAAAAAGCAAATTACAACTCGAAGGAGGTAGTTTTTGGTTAAGGTACAAGCAAATGAAAGGAAAATAACAAAAACGAATAAATAAACATTGTAGATCACCTCTTAAAACCAAAACATGAAACCAGCAAATGTATCGTTAAACGGTTGATAAAATTTACTTTTACTATTTTATAAGTGGGTCACATTCGTACTTAATCGCAAACTTTTAATTAGTCCCGTGAAATTATGGTTCCGGCAGGTAAAAATGATCCAAAATCCAGATTTGTGGGACTGTAGGGGCTGTGATCGAGCCGCCATATTGGGAAAAATGGGTGGTTTCCTGCTATATTGCAAACTCATACTAAAAGTTCTGAGTTGTCAAGGCAAATTGTTACATTAAAGAGCCCTTTCAATTTTTGGCTATCTTAAGGTGTACATACATACATATGTAAGTACATAAGCAAATTTTTTTGTTTTGTGCAATTGTCAGAAGGTTCAAAGTTATAAATTTTTATATGTAATAAGTTGTATTAAAAACTTAAAAGAAAAGACTTACGTTAAAAAAATTACCAAATTGAGAAAAAAATTACCAAATTACCAAACTCTAAAACTCCAACTAAAAAGAAAAAAATTACCAATTTTGGTAAAAAATTACCAAAGCGGCAACGCTGTTCATGATCAGGCATGGGCAGAGAGCTAGCAGGTGCTAAAAGAGCGGAAGCGTCGCGTGTACGCAGGGTTGCCACTGACGAAAAAAAATATTTACCATCCACTTAAAAAAAATCTACCAAATCTGGGAAATATCTACCAATAACTTTTTATAATTATTTTAATAAAAACTATAGTTTAGTTATTTTTTTATTTATTTTAATTAAAACTATTTTATTTTTTTATTTTTTTTAGTTATTTCAATAAGAATTAAGATTGTTTTCAAGAACTTTTTATTTAACTAGTTATACGGTATTTGAGTCATATTATTGTCATATTCTAAGTTTCATTCAACCAAAAGCGGAAGTGATGAAAATGAAGGCAACAATGAAACTTTATTATTTGAAAACTTCAACTCGAGTTATTATAGGCAAATACAGTGACTCAAAAAAACATTATTATTTTTTTTTTAATATTCGCAATATTTTTCGAGTAAATTTTTTTATTGCTTTCACTAAATCCATAAAAATCGAGGATTCAAACTATATACAACATAAAGAAAAATTCCAAAAATTTTCGTCTAAATTTCGAATTGTTTACTCTGAAATTTAGAACAATTTAAAGTATGGAGTTTTAAAGCAAATACTTTTTGAGTATAGCCAACAATGTGCTGCTTAAAATTCCCATTGATTTTTTTATTTTTTTTCCATTGATAGAAAATGGCGTTGATTTAATTTTTTTTTTGCGAACAATCATAGTGCGTAATTACATACCTGTCAAATTTTTTTTTATATTTAAATAATCATTTAAAATATTTAGGCAATCAAAAGCTCCTCCGGATTCCAGAAAAATTAGTTTTGAATAGAGCGCGATATGTTCGCCTTATATCGATATACATTTATACGTATGTAATTATATAAAAAGTATGCAAAGAAATTTATAATATATTTAAAAATAACTACGAAAAATAAATCGGGAACGGAAAGTTCATCAAAAATCTACCAAAATGAGAAAAAATTTACCTTTTTACCAACCCAAATTTTTTCTACCAATTTTGGTAACAATATACCAAAGTGGCACGGTGGAGAGAATACAGAGGTGGCGCCGATGACGATACCGCTACTCGGCTCTCAGTGATTTTGACAGAATCAGCTGTTTTGGTGACGTCATAGTAGAGAAGACAGCAGTAGTGATGTGCTCAGTCAATACTTTCAAGTATTGATCGATATTCGGTAACGATTTAAAATGTATCCAATACTCTCGATACTCGGTACCAAAACATTTAGATTTCAAATAAAAGCACACACAGGCCAAAGATATGGAAAAAAACGGTTCAGGGGAGACTCGCCAATAGAGCCAATAGAGCTTTTAATACTGATTCAAATGAAAGATGTATATATGTCGGTTCCAGGCTATAACGCAGAGAAACTCTCACTTGTTTGAAGCATTTTTGTTCCAGCTGAATCGGACGATATCATTTTTGGAGGCCTAGGGGCAGATTCTATAACCAGTTAGCGACAATTTTCGAATCGGTATCGGGTTTGTTGACGTATGATATGAAATATTGTTACACCAACAAGTACGATATCGATCCGAAACTTGTCGCTAACTGGTTAGATCTCCCCCCTGAAAAGCTTCTTCATCCGTCAAAACATTTTTCTTCAACCTTGGATCGACTAAGGTTAAAACTGATAAAATAATATTTTTCTGTGGCGATAAGTTCAAGTGTTTTAGCCGATATCATATAAATTAGTAATGAAAGTTTTTTCTAAACCTGAAATGCATATAATGGCGAGGGTTTAATGTAAATAATCGGTATCGGATACCGAAAAGGAAGTATAGGGTACCGAAATCTTTTTTAAGTATTGGGTACCGAGTATTGGGGACAATTCAGCACATCACTAGTCGCCCTCATTCTCGCCGCTCTCAGTTGTCAACTCTACGATGACGTCACGCTAAAATTACTCTCACGAATTCTGCTGCAATCGGCGCAATCTTGTATTCTATCATTCTTGCCAAAGTGGCAACCCTGCGTGTACGTATACAAGCGAGAGCGCAGCGATGAGAACCCGACAGCATGCAAAATGAATTAGGCACACTAAGGTCGGTGTTATGCAGAAATTTTGTTTGGCAAACTGCGTGCAATTGTTGTTGCAGCAAACTCGGAGAGAGCGAGTTTGGCGACTCTCACAGCAAACTAATTTTGTTTGGTCAAACTGCGGCAAATTCGGTGTTGTCATATACAAAAATTTTAGATAATTGTTGTTATACACAAAAATTGCCGTGATACCGAAAGNCTGCATAACACCGACCTAACACATTCTCACTTTTAGCTCACGCTTGTTTGTGGTAGTGCCAACATGTGTTCATGATCCATAAAAATTAGTGCAAATGACCACTTACACTAATTAAAAAATGACTAAGAGTAATTTCCACCAAAACAAGAACACACTAAAAATATACTAACTCTTATTTGTGGCGGCAATTTTTGTCTCTATCGAGTATAGTCTACTCAGCTGGATTTTACTCATTTGGTCGAGTGAGAGGCTGAAAATAATTTCAATGAGTTTAATATTATTTGTGTTCTGCTTTGTTCTACATCAGTGTTGGCATTTTTGGTACAATTGTACTTTTTTGATACAGTTTCGTTTACTACGCAGTACTTTTTAGTACAATTTTGTGATGAATACTATAAATATATACGTAGCTCTGAAAATTCACTGCGGGAATTCGTTTTATCTTTTTGTCTTCGCCTTCTCGTTGTTGCCTTACAAAGGTTTTGAAGTAACCATTATAACATAGCAAAAGGTGTGCTATCAACCTCACATTCCTATTCAAGTTTTGAAAGAATATTTTTGATACTAAATCTTATTAACACAAAATGTCGAAATCAGCTTCATATAGTTGGAAACAGTGTCATCGTTAATTTTTTATGTTCTTAAATATCATAACTTCACGACACTCATATATTGACTAGAGTTGACTATTTATTTTATTATTTTTTAATTCTAGTTATTTGTTTATAAAAATATAGTTATTTCATTAACAAAAACTGTATGAAAAAAAGTTTAAATCTTTGAGCAACATTAAAAAAATCGACGAACTTTCATAAAAATTTCGAGATTTCTATTTCAATTTTAGTATAATAAAGTGCAAGTTTAAAGCAGCTGGAATTTGCCGTCAATGTCATATTATCTAAACGCGATTTTTTTTAACGAAGAACCTTCATAAAAAAATGTACATATATTAAAAATCAACGATAAGTCGCAGCTTTTTTAAACTTGCACTTCATTTAAATTGATCGGACTACAAACGGCATTCTCAAAACATGTATTTCAAGGAAATCGAGTTAAAAGCCCGAAATTTTTACGAAAGTTTTTTGATTTTTTTTAATGTTAAGCAAAATTAAAATTAAAGTATAGACTGCATTTTTATAAACAAATAATTAAAATTAAATAATTTTAAGATAAATGATAAGCACTTGAAATACTAAAAATAAAATGTCAAACTTTAGTACTGAATTCAAAGAAGATGTCTTCTTTATCCATGCATAATAACTTAAAAAAATTTGTTTGTTAAGAAGTGTACCTTAAAATATGTGCATACACATTTATGTTCAAGGTGTGAAATGTACCTACATAAACTTTCCCATGAATACCATCAAATCATTGATCTTGAAGGGAATCTATGTATGCATGTACTAAGAAAATATATGAGCAAATTAAAAAGTCGATGCAATTTACAGTCGAAAAGTATATTTTTTGTATAGATTTCGTACTGAAGGAACAATTTCATTTCCCAACACTGTGCGACATGCGGGCGCCACCATAAACAAGTGTGAGCTAAAAGTGAGAGTGTGTTAGTGTGCCTTCGCATGCTGTCGCTTTCTCGTCGCTTGTACATATTTTGTTGCTATAAACGACGAAAATTACTAAATTCACTAAAATCACTCAACTGAGCTATTGGTGCTT
>NW_016163506.1:30928-36165 GCF_001687245.7 Rhagoletis zephyria | reverse complement strand
ATACGGATGTGTATATTGCTTTTTTTTCCAATGCTCCATTATAGGAACATCTAAATCCAATTGATTTGGTGCATAGCATTAAACTTCATTAATAGCCTTCTGCAAATCGCTATCTTCAGCATGATCGTCGGACTCTTCATCCGATGGAGACACTTCAATTGAATTAAGAAGGTTTCCAAGCAAAGAAGTTGGACTTTGCGACTGAGTTTCCGGCCAAATTACATCCGAAGTTTCAATAGACGGCGATAAACAAATATCTTCCGATGTGTCGGATTCGCCCTTGCCATTATTTTCCTGTCTTGGGAACTTGAAAAGAAAAATAAAATACGAGTATGTCTTTAATTCATCTTTTATATTTGCTCATATTCATAGTCTTGTTTTTAATTATGTATGTCTTAAAATTGTATAAAAATTTTAAAAGTCTGCCATTTCTAAACTGAACCATAATGCATACAATAGCATCTCGGTTTGCGCCACTAAGTATTAATGGGCAGGTCGCTTTTTTGTATAAAATTGATTATATAGTCAGTAACGCCAAATACAGCTTAAAGGCCAAATTAGAGGTGCCATAACCATAAGGCCTTAGCCATAACGTAGCAAAATACTTCAGAGCTGCATATGATTATGGCGAAAAACTAAAATTAAATCCATATCTATAGTTATGGTTACAGCTCTGGCGTTATAGTATGGCACGAATAATCGTATTGGCGCTTACACATATGTCAGTGTTTGGCCGAGCTTCTCCTCCGATTTGTGGCGTGCGCCTTGATGTTGTCACACAAAGCGGAGGGACCTACAGTTTTACGCCGACTCCGAACGGCGATTGTATTTTTATGAGAAGCTGTTTTTCATGGCAGAAATGCACTCGGAGGTTTGCCATTGCCTGCCGAGGGACGACCGCTGTTAAGAAAAAACCTTTTTTCGTACGTTTATCGGAACATTTAATTGCTATTTTTTATTTTTAAATTAAAAAATATTTAGAGGTTGCTCAAAGCGATCAAAGTTTTCCATGTATTTTATATGGGGAAAAAACAACTTTTCGTAGAAATGATATAGAATAGAGAGNGTTAAGAAAAAACCTTTTTTCGTACGTTTATCGGAACATTTAATTGCTATTTTTTATTTTTAAATTAAAAAATATTTAGAGGTTGCTCAAAGCGATCAAAGTTTTCCATGTATTTTATATGGGGAAAAAACAACTTTTCGTAGAAATGATATAGAATAGAGAGAATAGAGAACGAAAAATGACACTGAAGATGGCACAACGCCGAAACCGGTTTGTCTCTAAACCAAATTTGACAAGGGATGACGGAGATTCGTTCCATAATACATCATACACCCACCCTGTCGGAAACAACAACAACCAAAAAGGTGATATAGAATTCTTGAAAATCAATATTTTTCGATCGGCAAACTCTGTTCCTCTTCAGAAGATTCCCAATAATATTACCCAATTATTTGTTTAACAATTATTTTTATAGTACCTATATTTTATAGGTCCGCCAAAATCGCCAGAAAACGTTAGAAAATGCTATGGGGAAAAAATAAAAAATCTTTGATATTAAAAAGCTGTTAAATAGAAAATTGTTATTGGGAGTCTCCTGAAGAGAACCATAGTTTTCCGATCGAAAAATATTGATTTTCAAGAATTCCATACCATTTCTACGAAAAGTTGTTTTTTCCCCATATAAAATACATGGAAAACTTTGAGCGCTTTGAGCAACCTCTCGGTTCGATCCTATTAAGCTGGCTCTACGCTAGCGGGTAGAGTGTTCAAATATTTGCACGTCAATTTGTCGTATTTGAGTTTAGTTTTCCTTTGTTTTCTTTAAGACTTTCAATTGGACTTTAGTTTCGCATTTTTTAATGAGCCCTGGGGTCGAATCGTGACAGACGTGTACGAGTCGGCAATCGTACGTACACAAATTACGTGATCGTTTAATTGAATGAACAGTATCGGATGATAACAATCGTAGGCGAAGGAATCGTTATTGTTTATTTGGTTATCGATTATTTTTCTCTTCTTCTTCCTTTTTTAAGTCGCAATAGACATTGAAGTGTCAAAATAAGTGAAAAGTAAATAAAGAAAAGTGGCAAAACTAAAATGGATCCGAGCCTTTTATTTTATTTAAGCTCTAGCGAAAGCGAAAATGACGAAAGAGTTGTGCGTAAGCAACTTCGGGACAGAAGCAATCCATTGGCATTATCCAACAACGCGTAAGGAATTGATACATAGGAAATAAATTACCTTCTCTACTCCTATACTTGCAGATTCATCAAAAGATTTCGGTTAAGCAAGGAGGCATTCCAGTATGTTTTATCGAAAATAAGCATAAACTGCCATGACACAAAAGCCGTTCCTGCTGTTTTGCAATTGGCTGCAAGCCCCTCACTCCTTGCAAGTGGTAGCTATCAGCACAGAGTTGGTAGTGATTACCTGATAGGTATGTGCCAGAGCACGGTATCAAAATTAACGTCCAACGTGAAATGGAAAGCAAATTGTGTCCGGAATTTATAAAGTTCCAGCCCAAAAAAGAATCTTCAAGATGTAAGGAGTGGTTTGCGGAAAAATATAAAATACCTGGAGGTAAGAAGAGGCGTTCTAATGAAATGCGTAGTGAATCCAATGTTTTTATTTTTAGTGAAGCGGCTGCAGCTGAGGATGTTATTGCATTTCCGTATGATGGAACCGACTGATTATCATCTACGCATACTTCCAGAAAGTTCGTGCATGTTTACTTTCATTAAAAATATCAAAACCTACTTTCTTCCACAGCTTCACATCCTTAATAGGCGGCCCTAAATTCTTTGCCAAGTCAGGGTGTTCGGCCATGAACTCCGCCATGAGTTCCTTCTGTGTAGAGTTTAATTTATTGTAGTTGGTCCTAAAATTAGAAAAATAGCTATAAACTTGTATATGTTTCNTCATTAAAAATATCAAAACCTACTTTCTTCCACAGCTTCACATCCTTAATAGGCGGCCCTAAATTCTTTGCCAAGTCAGGGTGTTCGGCCATGAACTCCGCCATGAGTTCCTTCTGTGTAGAGTTTAATTTATTGTAGTTGGTCCTAAAATTAGAAAAATAGCTATAAACTTGTATATGTTTCCACAAATTTTATAATTACTTACATTTTTCAAAAAATTTTATCAAATTTTGCGCGCGTACGTTCGTCAAATATTGATCGAATGACAGTTCGAGCTGACACGTTCACTCGCTCGTTCACGCCTGTCATAATACCGAATTACGATATGAGAAGTTCGTTCACGTCTGTCACAATCCGATTTTGTCATTTTTACGTGACGAGTTGCTCGTTCACGACTGTTACGATTCGAGCCCTGATCTTAAATCCGAGCCTTCGCTTTCGCTTGAGGAATCCTGTTAGGTTGCTTAAAAGATTGTTAGCAGAACTTGTTGAAGGCTCACCAATGTTGCTTGTTGCACTACTCAACGTTTGGCACGTAAAGCTAAACGCCGATTATTGTCACCATCCAGGTTAGGCAGACTTAGAGCCAATTCAACAATATCATGTGCACATTCGCGAAAAATCCGAATGTTGAAGCGAGGGTTTAAAATGAAAATATTCGTAACATCCCTGGTATGTACCCTGCAGTAAATCGTGATAGTTCAGAACTAGCGCAGAACTAGCTCCTTAAGAGGCGGTACTGGTTCTCGATCTATCCCAACGTAATGCTTTCAACTGTCTCCTTTTACATGGCGATGTCCTACGAAGTGAAAATTGCCACCTCTGCAGAACTTTCGAACTAGTTCTGAACTGGTTCCATTTTCGACAGTTCTGGGACAATAAGTTTTTTATGAAAAACAAAAAATTTAAAACTAGATTATTGGATATTTTTCCTTTTCAAAACTGTTTCCATTTTGGACAGATAACTTTTTTATGAAAAAGATTTTGATTATTCGATTTTTAAAATTTGTTTTAATTTTTTTTTATGTTCTTTTGCAGATTGCATTTTATTTATTTTTTATTATTCTTTTATTTTACTTATATTAAATTTGATCGTTTTCTCTTCGATTTTTAAACGGCACTCAACAATTTAAATTTATTAAATCTGAAAATCACAACTGCCTCCTCCGCGATTTGAACTCGTGACCAACGATATTAGAGTCTGAGGTCTTCCCGCTGAGTTATTTTCGTATTGTACGAGAAGTGAGAATTTGTGCATTTACTTCTCAACAGAGCGAAACTAACACACCGAGAGTTTCAACTGTCCCTCTCTGCAGCCGTTTTGCACTAGTTCAGAGATGGTTCTGAAATGTGTAGGGCGGAACTAGCGCTTTAAGAGACTGTCTCTAAATTTTACTGCAGGGTATATATGCTCGTACAAATGTAAACACATATGTATGTGTGCAGCGCTAGCAGCGAATCAGTTTGCGTATTATGTATATTCCCAGTGGAAAAGGTAATCTATAGGAATGCAAAAATTAATGGATAGCCCCTATAACCTAAGCTTTACGAAACTAAATAGAATAAAAAAATAAATATATATATATAAAATAAAAATAAAAAATAAAGTCCGTGCCACAGGTTTTGACCGCGTGACCATCAACACGGCAGTCGAACACACATCCATTCGGCTACAGCAGCTGTTGAGATAACGTGAACAAAAATCATACTTGAGTTAGTTTTCAAACTTTTAGTTTTGTGTGTCGCTTCAAAGCTACACATCATCCGCTCGCTTACATTCAACCGTAGTTATTAATCTTTTCTTGGTAGGAAAAGGTAATGGATTCCTATTTTCTCACTGGGTTCTTCTGTGCTCTGCTTGCAAATACGCGCTGATCAGTTCAGAAATAAAATGTATTTGTGATTTGCTTTACTGAACTGAGATGACGTGAGTTGAGTTGAATTGAGGTGAGGTGAGTTGAGGTGTGGTGAGTTGAGGTGAGGGGAGTTAGGGCGAGTTGAGATGAGTTGATGTGAGGTGAGTTGAGGTGTGGTGAGTTAAGTTTAGCTGAAGTGAGGTGTTTTGAGTTTTTCGATTTGCAAAAAAAAATAAAACTCAAAAGTAAATTTTTATTTCTGAGAGAAAAAATAACGCTCAAGAAATGAGTTTTATTTTCGGTCAAAATAATAAAACTCAAAGAATAATCATTATTTTTGATGAAAGAAATAAAACTCAAAAAATGATGATTATTTCTGATCAAAAATATAAAACTCATAATATAGTGATTATTTTTGATCAAAAAGAAAACAACTCACAAAATAATTATTACTTC
>NW_016163506.1:20354-27876 GCF_001687245.7 Rhagoletis zephyria | reverse complement strand
TTTGGACTATCTTTGGTCTAGATACAAAGCTACTATACCTACGACCATGATACAATAATTTTTAGAAGGTAGTTTCACCTCAAAATTTTTGACATAAACCGTGTCTGTGACAAACACGCAATGTGGCCACTGCTACGATATAGAACTTGGGGATTATCGTTTGTTATTTTAGATATTTTTTAACAGAACATGTAAAGATTTATATGTTTCATAACTGATCACTTAATTTTTAAAATAAATATACGTATTTTATGCATACATTTCTGCCACTGCTAATCACATGAATAAAAGTCATAAAAATGAAAATATAACAGCAATATTTCTTGTTTACAATGGATTAGATCCATCGCACACCACAGACTTTATCGGCCGCCAATTTAGTTGGGCTCGCTAGTCTTTCCATTGCACCACAACTTATTGGTCAGAGCGATTAAGCTGGTTAATGTGCGCACCTCCATACATCTTCATGTACATATTTCAAGCGAGCCCTATCATTTAAATAGGCGGCCGATAAAGTCTGTGGTGTGCGGTGGCTCTTATAGCTGTGTCCTTACATCTATTCCGTGTGTTGCAATATCCACGAAAGCAGCAGTTAATTTTTTATGAAGAAAATTATTACAAAATATTCGAAAATTTCTCTACTTATATGTTTGGCTTTTCTTTGTTTTATTTTTCCAACGTCAAAAGCTGGATTTTTTTTTTGAAAAAGTTGGTACAACAAAAAATACGAAACACGTTTTCTGTCAGATAGCTAACATGGCGGATAAGAAGAAGAAGTGAAACTACCTTCTAAAAATTATTGTATCATGCCTACGACTATATTTTTCGACCGATTGGACCAATCTTTCCTTCAGGGATAATGCACTAATCGCGCGCTGTGATGTTGATTCAAACTCAACATTTGAAAACACCTTTACATGTATGGCTGTAGCTGAGTGTGCAAAGACGCTTGATACAATTAGTTGCGGCCAAGAGGGTCCGGGTTCAATTCCCATCAGACCGAACATAAAATAAATTTTTTTTCTTCTTAATTACGAAAAAGCATCTGTGCACTTCACAACCACGTATATACTCAAATTTAAAACGAGTTGGGTTGGTGCTCTTTCATATGCGTATATTTTTCAATTTAGCACGTTTTTTTTTTATTCTAAAATTTTTTTCCCTCAGTGTTGGAATGTGAGTTTATGACATTCGATACGATACTAGGGTTCTGGTACTCGATTCCAAAAAATATCGTTTTAAAACTATCGAGTAGAAAATATCGGTATCGAATGCCAAAAGTATCGATATGGTATCGTATCGTATCGAAATTCGTGTCCCTATGTTCATTTTTCCGATGCATCGAAACATCGACGAATCGATGTTACTCCCCAAAATTTGCATCCCTACTTGTACTCGAAAGACTCGCACAATAAATTTTAATTCAATGCCCATTTACAATATAACGACACACAAAGGAGAAAGGCTTATGAAGAGCTGAAAATGCCTTTTCATATCCTTCTATTTTGAAATGGGTGTTACTTGGAAGTGCTGAAATAGAGATGTTAAGTGATGAGAAAGCTCATTGTTTACTTGTGTTTGATTGTTCGGTTTCAAACGATCTATAGACGACGCTTCCGCAAATCATCCTCCTCTAATTCGATACGATTTGTCGTTCTCCAATTTCGTGAGTTTAACCCTACGAAATCGAGTGTTCACATCTTGAATCATTTTTTTTCAAAAACTACAACACAGATCTATTTTCAGTTGATTTTCCCAAATTTAGCAAACAAGTAAATACTTGCACTTTGTACTCGATACCCATGAAGTACTTGTACACGCGTATCGAAGTTCAAAAAATACTCTTATATATACATACATCTAAGTACTGGTAAAAAAGAGGTTAAATTGGTAAAACTTCTTTAGAAACTACCTTAGCTGGTGTCATTATTTGTAAAAGTTTTATATCTTCACGCTTGAAATCAAATCTTAAATTTATTTGGTCCAAAAACTCTATGTAAAACTTTAATATATTGGTTTCAACTTCAAGGATTCCAGAACAATTGACATTACTTTTCATAAACATCTCAGCTATCGTTCTAACAAAAATGTCAGATATTTAAACATGATTATTTTCCTTTTTGAAATCAACATTAATATGTTAATGATCGCATCTTTTTCAATAACGTTACTCAAAATTAAGATATAATCTTTGTTAAGATTGTTACCCTGCAGGGAGTGACGGTAGCTTATACCTAACTTTAGTCTGTTTACGCGAACACTAGTGCTAACTATTAACTGTGTATTTTGTTCGAAAAAAGACTAACTACTTTTGTGGGGCGATGGCCGCAAAAAAGTCAGACCTGGATACCTCTGCATTACATGTCAACTAACTTGTAACTAACTACTTTTGGACATAAAATATCAATAAGAAAAACAAAATATTTTTTTGTTTTTTTACTTTTTTATTTACTTATTTATTTACTTTATTTTATTACATTTCATATTTGTTTACATATTCTGCTCTGGGTGGCCCCATATTCGAACACCGTCAGACATAACTTCAAAATGATAGTATAAAATTTCGATCTTCCTTTTATTTGTCCTGAATATGAAAAAGAATCTGCGAAGTTCAGAAAAAAGTGTATTGAAAGTAATTTTTGTATGAGGATATTTAATAGAAACTTGTAAAGAAAACCAACTCCTGATTGCGTCTGCATGACTCCTGCACGACTTTACAATTCACTTTAAGTTGGTTTTGTCATAGCTAATTAAAAGTGAGGTATTAATCGAGATCTCGCCAAAAAGCTAACTATAAGTTGGTTAGCTTTAACAATTGATAACTTTTCACTGCAGGGTAATTATGGGGAAAATATACGATCGAAATAAAAATTGGCATTTGGTTTTGCAGCACGTTCCTTCTGCAAGGTCTGCAGATCGCATACCGTTTACTTCGTAAAAGCAGGAAATAAAATAAAGTTTCAAACTATCCCATTGCTCAACTATTCTTAACACAACTAGGAAGCGAAAGCCATCGTGTTTTACCGAACAGTAGTCCTGAAATTCCTTCAGTTCATGTATCCTCTTTGGACTGTGGAAAAAGAAACTATATATTGTGCGGCACAGTGTCTCAATACTTTCGGCAATTTTTTTACAAGCGTAGCTTGAGCAAAGGTGCACTTTATATTAAATAAATCGGTTTCTGTACTCAATAATGTTTTCAGGCCGCCCAAGACTCCAGCCATAACATTGGCTCCATCAGTGGCCAAACCAATTAGGTTTCTTATTTTTAAAGGCAGGATTGGCAAATGTATAAAGCAGGGACCGAAAATGATGATTATTTCAAAATTTTCAATGAAAAAAATCAAAAGGTTCAAAATATCGTAGAACAATTTCGAGTATATACATGTGCATGTTTTTCATGCTCTGTATGAATCTCTTACGATTTCAAAATATTTCAACGATATCTATAAAAATTATAACTAAGAATTACATTTCGATTTTAAATTAATCACTCAAAAAAAAATCATATATCGAGTTATATTTTTTTGATCAAAAATAAAACTAATTTTTCGAGCGTTATTTTTTTGCTCCGCGAAGTAACTAATAAAAAGGAAAACAAAATTATATTTGTCTTTTGAGTATTTAATGTCGTCTTGAATGAATCAAATTTTTTAAGCGTGTGACATCCACACCAAAAGATATAATCAATTTAAAAAAACATTTTGTAGTCAAAAAGGACCAAAATGAAAGTAGCTGCCATTCCTAGAGGGTTCGCGTAAGAGAGATATAGGGAATCCTATTTGCCATGAATTAAGCCATAGAATGAAGCCTTGAAGTCTTTAATATTATTAGGAAAACGCCCTGTGTAATTAATAAAATAACTACTCAGTATTGGAACTACTTCTGAATATCAAATTTTGCAGTTTGAATCTCAGTTTCCATGAAAAATGTAAGAGCTAGGTAAAAAAAAAATTGATTTTTGAAATCTCCGTACTCTAATCCACCAAGAAACGAATTTTTACTCAAATCCGTCCATTATTCTATTTTTGCCTACTTTTTATATGGAGACACAGCACTGTGCAGCCTATTGCGCACTTCTAACCACTACACCCCAGTGGCCTATATGCGAAACCTATATTCAGATACATTTTTTGGATTTTGGTATCGATATTTGGAATATCGAGTCTTTTTATTCCGATGTTAATGGGTACCCGATATTTTTAAAGCGATACTTTAAATGAGTTCCATATCGATACTTTCGGTTCGATATCGTGTCCCTAAATGAACATCGATGCTAAAATACATCGGCAGAAAAACATCGATATATCGATGGTATCCGATGTTTCAAAATTTGTTAGGTTGTAGTCACATTAAAAGGAAAATTTAAAACTTTTCCAACTCTCTGTTCAATTAGAAAAATACTTACAAATCGATGTATTTCCCTGTATTTATTTACTAATCCTTTACCCTTCCTATAAATTGAATAGAAATGCATGCCGTCGTAAGTTTGCTGAGCCTAATGACGAAGTAAACATTTTTAATATCGAAAGATAAGAATAGTCCGCAAAAGAATAAGTAATAAAATTCATGGTCAGTCAAAAAATTTTAGGAGCATAAGTCGATGTTAAAACATCGCTGAAACTGGCATCGATGTATCGTCAATTTAGCGATTTTTGGAAATTGTAAATATCGATGGTAAACATCGAATTTTCAACCGGTATTATCGATGTTTCAAAAATATCGATGCATCGTTTGCATCCCTAAGTACAAGTAGAATCGAGTATTTTCTAGCGATACTTTGAGTAGCATCGAGTATTCTCTTCGATACTTTAAATGAGTACAGGCATCGAGTACATGGTGGTATCGCGTGTACAAGTACTTCATGGGTATCGAGTACAAAGTGCAAGTATTTACTTGTTTGCTAAATTTGGGAAAATCAACTGAAAATAGATCTGTGTTGTAGTTTTAGAAAAAAAATGACTCAAGATGTGAACCACTCGATTTCGCTAGGGTTAAAACTAACGAAATTGGAGAACGACAATCGTATCGAATTAGAGGAGGATGATTTGCGGAAGCGTCGTCTATAGATCGCTTTGAAACCGAACAATCAAACACAAGTAAACAATGAGCTTTCTCATCACTTAACATCTCCTATTTCAGCACTTCCAAGTAACACCATTTCAAAATAGAAGGATATGAAAAGGCATTTTCAGCTCTTCATAAGCCTTTCTCCTTTGTGTGTCGTTATATTGTAAATGGGCATTGAATTAAAATTTATTGTGTGAGTACTTTCGAGTACAAGTAGAATCGAGTATTTCCTAGCGATACTTTGAGTAGCATCGAGTATTCTCTTCGATACTTTAAATGAGTACAGGCATCGAGTACATGGTGGTATCGGACGAATACTAACTAAGGCTAACCCTGGCATTCAGTAAGCGGTCTCTAGTCACTAATAGTGACTTTTGGTGGTGAACTTGGATTTTGAGACTATTTGGTACTCAGTACGCTGTCTCACGTCTCTAGTCTCAAAAATAAGTCACTAATTTGTCAGCTGGCTAAGAGCCGGTGACAAAAATAGAAGTATGGAGGAAAAGCTTATTTCTTTCCATTTTATTAAAAAAAAAAAACGCGAAAATGAAGCGAGGAAATTTGTTCAACAAGAATTTTATTAGGAAATAAACCAAAATGCTTTAATATCATACAAATGTATTGAAAAAAATTTAATTTTTTTGTTTTTAAAATATTAAAATCTAAAGATTGTTAAAAAAAATAAAACTAACAAAAAAATAAAAATAAAAAAAATCCTCTATGGCCGAGGAGGACTTAAACCCGGACCCTCTCGGCTGCCAGCCTAATGCTTTGACGACTCGGCCATTGTGACTCTTTGAGCAGCGCGGGCAAAAGGCATACATAAACACTATGGGCTGGTTTCTCCAACTCAACTTAACTTAGTTAAGCCAATTTTCTTGACTTAGTCATGAATAAGCTGCGTAAAACGTAGGCTAACTTTTGACTTAAGTCCAAAAAGTGGCTAAACTTAGTTAAGTTGAGTTGGAGAAACCAGCCCTATCAGTTGACAGTCTGTGTTTGCTTTCACCACACATTTTTGGTGAACTTTTTGTGACTCTCCCCTTCTGAATACCCAAATCTTCTCAAGTCACAAAAATAGTCACTAATTGCTAATCTCAAATTTAGTGACTTGAGATGAGACTGAATTTCTGAATCCCAGGGTAAGTGAGCTTGATATTTCGGGCGATCTGGATGTTGATATGTTTTGGGAAAAAGTTTATTCTATTAAAAATGGAATCAATGAAAATAGCTTCATGCATCGGGCCAATTTTGATTTTAATATGATTTCATTTCCACATAGCTCTGCGGCTGTAGAACGCAAATTTTCAACGCTTTCTTTGATAAAAACTGAACTAAAAAATAAATTTAAGATTGACAGTATCAATAGCATAATGTAATGCATGGAACTTGAAAAAAAAAATTACCCACACTATGTGTGGTCAGCTGCTAAAGATTTTTTTGTGTAATTAAATGATTTAAATTTACTTTTAAGAAATTAAACTTATTGGTACATAACATGTACTTATGTATATAATTAATACAACCAAAAAATGTTAAATGATCTCATCCCTGAACCTAAGACTGTATCTGCATTTATTTATTTCTTGTTTGTTTTGAAATGTACAAAGTACATATATGTATGTATGTATGTATGTAAATGTTTTGCATTCGGAACATTTACGGCTCTATTCCATATCAGTGACAAATTCTTGTCACAGTTTTTATTACAGAAAAATATATGTAAGAAAAAGTTTAAATTTGTCAGTAAAAAAAAAAAGTTTGTCACCGATACAGAATTGGGCTATTACGGCTTTATTCTGTATCACTGACCAATTCTTGTCACAGCTTTTATTACGGAAAAATACATGAAAAAGTTTAAACTTGTCAGTAAAAAAAATTTTGTCGCTGATACAGAATTGGGCTATTAATCTTAAATGAATGAATTGTATGCTTTCAGAATGTTTTTGAAGTGAAACTTCTTAGGCGGCGGTATCGCAAAAATGGAGAGTGAAATTTTTATACCCGAGCGCACTTGTGCACAAGGGTATTATAACTTTGTTCACATAACGGTTGTTTGTAACAGGCAAAACGAATCGAGATAGATATAGACAAATGTATACATAAATGATCAGAATGAAAAGAGAAATCGATTAAGCGGTGACTGTCTGTCCGTCAGATGAAGATGAAGATGAAGATGAAGATGAAGATGAAGATGAAGATGAAGATGAAGATGAATATGAATATGAACATGAACATGAACATGAACATGAAAATGAACATGAACATGAACATGAACATGAACATGAAAATGAACATGAACATGAACTTGAACATGAACATGAATATGAACATGAACATGAATATAAAGGTGTAGATAAACATAAACATAAACATAAACATTAAAAGCGATAGAGACAAAGATAGAGAGGAAGAAAGTGATAGGGATAAAAAGGAAATACAACTGAAGAAT
>NW_016163506.1:10299-15445 GCF_001687245.7 Rhagoletis zephyria | reverse complement strand
GTGCGATGTTATATTGTGATGTGTTATGCTACATATGTTATGTTATTGAATCTAATGCTATTCTATGTTATGTTATGCTAAGTACTAAGCTAAACTCCCCTCCACTTAACCCATTCCAACAAATTTTATTTCAGCTCAACTCAACTCACATAAACTATCCTTAATTTTAGCGGTTGAATTTCAACCGCTGGGCGAACACTAGTATTTAATAATTGCGCCGGCTATTTAATGTTCGGCTCCGCCCGAACCTAGACTTTCTTACTTGTTAAAACTGAAAACGTTACATGAGTAAGAAGGAAGATAGAGTATAGATAAAGGGTAAAATAAAGAAAACGACGTATGCACAGCAATACAAAGCGATAGCACAAAAATCTTCAACGCGCATGCATACGAGTACTTATACACATACGCACATATACATATATTTGCTTATGTATGTATGAATCCATTTAGCATTTCAGCGCTGCTGATAGCGGCAAAGTTAATAACAACGAAGCAAGCGTGTGTACATTCTCTGTGGGGAAAATCTCTAGTTCTGAACTGGTGCGCCTGTAGTACGTTTAGACCCAGCACTGGTTCGCGATAAATCTCTTTTGCATACAAACAACTGGCGAATTTAACATGGCGATGTCCTAGGAAGTGTCAATTGCCCCCCGCTGCATCCCTTTTTCGATAGTTCCGAACTAGTTCTAAATTCTATAGTTCCGAACCAGTTTTAAAATCGCCAGACGAAGGAAAAAAGTATCATGATTTTTAAATCTTTCGGTTCTTCTATTTTCAAAGAAACGTTTTTTCGATTTGAAATTAAATTTGTTTGAATGATTGTAAGAAATGTACGTTTACGTACCTTTGGCTGTAGCTGAATTTGCAGAGGTGGTCGCTGTTATTGGTTAGATTCCAGACGGCCCCAAGATGTTAATATGTTAACACAAAGTTTTGTTTTCTATTACCAAACTATGAAATAGCATCTGCGAAGTGCAGAATGAAAGTGCATTTCAACGAAAAAGCCGCCAAACACATATCTATGTAAAGTAAACAAGCCCCCCGCTGCATCCCTTTTTCGATAGTTTCGAACTAGTTCTAAATTCGACAGATAAGATCTAGTTCGTTCTGCGTCCCTTTTTCTATAATTCCGAACCAGTTCTAAATTCGTCACTTTAGATATAGATTTCTAATGAAAAACGAGAAGTAAAATATTTTTTTTTATGAGTCCCACATTTCGCTGATTTTGAACTGGTGGGGATCTACTTACTATCGGACTGGTTCGTTTTTGGCGATAAAATTCTTGTACGGTACTAGAAATTTTATGCACCAGTCCGCGGTTGCCCTGCAGGGTTCGTACATAGATATGTATGTATGTCTGTATGGATATATGTATGATGAAGCAAACGTGGTTCGTTGATATACCCTGCAAAAAATTGTGCGACTAATATCTAAAGAGACTATTCCGAGATTACTCTCAATCGGGTACAATTGGGCATTAATTAGTCCCAACTATTCTCATACGGGTACTAATGGAGGTCAATTAGTCTAGACTCATCCCTTTTGTGTATAATTGGAGCTCAATTAGTCCCCAACTCATCTCTAACGGGTACTATTAACGATTTAATGATATGTACGCACTTAGTAAATGAAATTTCATGTGCGGCGTTGGCACACAGAGAGAGTATTCGCCTAACAAAACTGAGCACCCCGCTTCGAATCTCAGCTGGCGCAAATTTTTATTTTTATTTTTTAAAAGTGACTAGTCGCTTTTTATACCCGTTCGGGTATAAAGGTGAACAATTAGTCTCTTCATAGGACATGCTCGAACAAAAGCGAACAGTTCATTCCATATAAAGAGATCAAAAGTGGTATTAGTCGCATGCTCCTTTGCGATTGCTCCCGGAGTCATCCCGGATTAGTCCCATTTTTTGCAGGGTAATGATGAACATACATATGTATGTACGTACAAAAAATTGTGCGACTAATCTCTAAAGAGAGTATTCCGAGATTACTCTCAATCGGGTACAATTGGGCATTAATTAGTCGCAACTAGTATCATACGGGTACTAGTGGAGATCAATTAGTCTCGACTCATCCCTTATGGGTATAATTGGAGATCAATTAGCCCCCAACTCATCACCAACGGGTACTATTAACGATTTAATGATATGTACGTACTTAGTCAATGAAATTGCATGTGCGGCGTTGGCACGCAGAGAGAGTATTCGCCTAACAAAACTGAGCACCCCGGTTCGAATCTCAGCTGGCGCAAATTTTTATTTTTATTTTTTAAAAGTGACTAGTCGCTTTTTATACCTGTTCGGGTATAAAGGTGAACAATTAGTCTCTTCATAGGACATGCTCGAACAAAAGCGAACAGTTCATTCCATATAAAGAGATCAAAAGTGGTATTAGTCGCATGCTCCTTTGCGATTGCTCCCGGAGTCATCCCGGATTAGTCCCATTTTTTGCAGGGTATGGACAGCAATATACATGTTTGTATGTATGTATGTACATACATATGTTTGTATGCATGGATATTAGGGATGTCAATTTTCGGGGTTTTGTCGATCCCGGGATTCCCGAAATTCAGGCAAAAGTGCAACACATCTGTGATCATCCTATTATAGTATTTTAAATCAGATTTATATAACAAAAAAAAAGTACGATTTATTGTAATTCATTTACATATTTATTAAGGCGATAAATCAGTATTTTCAATCAACAAAAAACAAACATTGAATTTGACAAACATATATGTATGTATCTATGTATGTACATATCCTCATTAATTTATAACATAGTTTTTGTACTACAAGTACAAATGCATATACGGTCACTCACAGAAATATTTTGCATAGATTTTTTTTGCAATATTCAGAATATTTTTCATGGTATTTTTTTTTTGTTAATTTAAAAAAATATATATGTATGTGAAATTTTGAAGTTGCTAAAACATCCCGTTAACATTTTATATTTTTTTTGCCACAAAAAAATTCGTTATAAGGAAGAATATGCCCAACATCGTCAGTAAAAAAAAATCAAAAATCAAGGGAGTTTTTAGCAACTTTAAAATTACACTTTATTGTATTAAATTGAATGGGCTATAAAACTGCATAATAGAATTTTTTGTAAAAATTATGATTAAAAAGTTTGATATTTTTAAGATAATTTGGTGAACTTAAACCAACTTTCTCTAAAGTGTGAAATTTAGATTTACATGATTTTTGTTGTAAAATGAGCTATATATTTTTTTTAATTAACAAAAAAATACCATGTAAAATATTTTGAATATAGCAAAAAAAAATCGATGCAAAATATTGTTGTAAGTGACTGTATTTGGTACAGCAGTAACTGCCTATGTAACTATATAAAATTTATATGTATGCATGTATATTTAAGTAATAATAAAAAAGTTAACACATTTAAGTAAAAAATAAATATATAATAATAATAATAATAATAATATCACCTATTCCATTTTGAGCGAAGCAAAATTATTCCTTCTTTTGATGGAAATGCGATCTTAAAGAAATTATAGCATTAAGGGTTGCAAAAAATTCTTGTTTTGCCCTTGAGAGGGGATATTTCTGATAAAGATTTAATTGGCTAACAAAAAAATTGTTTCCAGCAATCCCGGGATTTAAATCGACTAATCCCGGGATATTCGGGACTTAAAAAGGCCGGGATCCCGGGATCCCGAAATCCCGGGATCCCGGTATTGACATCCCTAATGGATATATGTATGTAGTACAACTGAACACAAATCTAATTACCTCCAGCCAAGGCGAACTATACAAGGCGGTGTTGGCAGACATAAAGAAAAACAAGTAAGAAATTCTAAGTTCGGGCGGAGCCGAACATTAAATACCCGGCGCAAATATTAAATATATGTTTTTCACCTTTCCGCAAGCTACCGCTACATGGTAAGCCGAGGTATCAATTTTGAGTAAATTAACGGCCTTAAATTTCGAAATATTGAAGTTTCAAGCATTTCTGAAATTTACCGTTACATGAAAAGCGGCCGTAATTTTAGTCCGATTTCAATAATTTTCAACGTTTTGCTTCTATGTGGCAAGCACAATAACCACACCGAGTTTGGTACAAATTGGTAGAACGGAATGTGATCATAAGTGGGCGGTACAACGCTCATTTTTCAAAAATTTATCACAAACGTATTTCTCGGTAAAGAACTGTTCCAAGCATCAACTTTGAACAAATTAGCTTCAATAATTACTGATTTATCGAAGATTTCGTATTTCTCTAAATTACCGTTATATGGGATGTGAGCGTGGTTATTGTCCGATTTTAAAACTTTTCGGCGATTTCGTATCTTATACCAAGGCCAACAACTGTGCCAAGTGTGGAAAAAATTGGTGCGGCGGTTGCCAAGATATACACATGTAACCATAAGTGGGCGTGGCTACGCCCATTTTCCAAAAATTTATCATATTCTTATTTTTCGTCTAAAACTTATTGTAAATATCATTTTTGAGTGAATAATCTTCAGTAGTTACTAAAATATCGCAGTTTTCGTAGTTCTGAAAGTTACCGTTATATGGGACGTAGGCGTGGCTATTGTCCGATTTTGCCCATTTTCAATACCATCCGTGTTACGCCAGAAAGAAGTGTACGTACCAAGTTTCGTTAAGATATCTCAATATTTATTCGAGTTATCGTGTGCACAGACGGACGGATGGACGGACAGACAGTCACCGCTTAATCGATTCTTCTCATTCTGATCATTTATGTATACATTTGTCTATACCTATCTCGATTCGTTTTGCCTGTTACAAACAACCGTTATGTGAACAAAGTTATAATACCCTTGTGCACAAGTGCCCTCGGGTATAATTACAATAAAGCTCACACTATACAGTTCAATGCGAGCGTGGACATGAATTTTTATACCCGAGCGCACTTGTGCACAAGGGTATTATAACTTTGTTCACATAACGGTTGTTTGTAACAGGCAAAACGAACCGAGATAGATATAGACAAATGTATACATAAATGATCAGAATGAAAAGAGAAATCGATTAAGCGGTGACTGTCTGTCCGTCCGTCCGTCCGTCCGTCCGTCCGTCCGTCCGTCCGTCTGTGCACACGATAACTCGAGTAAAAATTGAGATATCTTAACGAAACTTGGTACGTGAACTTC
>NW_016163506.1:0-10274 GCF_001687245.7 Rhagoletis zephyria | reverse complement strand
GAGAAATACAAAATCTTCGATAAATCAGTAAATATTGAAGCTAATTTATTCAAAATTGATGATTGCAACAATTCTTTACCAAGAAATACGTTTATGACAAAATTTTGGAAAATGGGCGTAGCACCGCCCACTTGTTCCGACCGTTCTAGCAATTTGTACCAAGCTCGGTATGATTATTGTGCTTGCCACATAAAAGCAAACCGTTGAAAATTGTTGAAATCGGACTAAAATTGAGGCCCCTTTTCATATAACGGTAAATTTCAGATATGCTTGAAATTTCAATATTTCGAAATTTAAGGACGCTAATTTACTTAAAATGTATACACCCCGGCTTATCATGTAGCGGTAGCTTTCGGAAAGGTGAACAACATATATTTAATACTTGCGCCGGGTATTTAATGTTCGGCTCCGCCCGAACTTAGACTTTCTTACTTGTTTTATTTTGACCAATGTTTTCGTTATTAACTTCTTCACTTTCTGCAGTAGTTAATACATATATCAAAAGATAGAGAATTATATATATTATATATATCTATCAGAATTATAGATTTAAAAATAATTTAAAATGTATAAAATGCGTATTTTACAAGCTCACACTCAACTGTCAGTGTACACGAAGCGACCCTGCAAAAAATTGAGCGACTAATCTCTAAAGGGAGTATTCCCAGATTACTCTCAATCGGGTACAATTTGGCGGTTATTAGTCGCAACTAGTCTCATACGGGTATTACTGGAGATCTATTAGTCGATAACTGGAGATCAATTATTCCCCGACTCCTCTTTAACGGGCGCTATTAAGGATTTAATGACATGTACGCACTTAGTCAATGAAATTTCATGTGCTTCATTGGCACAGGGAGAGAGTATTCGCTCAACAAAACTGAGAACCCGGTTCGAATCGCAGCTGGTGCAAATTTTTATTATTTAAAAGTGACTAGTCGCTTTTTATGCCTGTTCGGGTACAAAAGGAAACAATTAGTCTCTTGATAGGACATGCTCGACCAGAACGAACAGTTCATTCCATATAAAGAGATCAAAAGTGGTATTAGTAGGGCTGCCAGACGTCCCGGTTTTCCCGGACATGTCCCGGTTTTAGACTATTTGTCCCGGTGTCCCGGTCCAACCTTAAAATGTCCCGGGTTTCGTTTAAGTGTCCCGGTTTTCGATTTGATTGCACAAATTTTGCATAAAAATGACTACACTGAGAGATAAAACGCGTTGTAATATTAAGAAAAATTTTATGAATTTACTGGGGGAAATAACGCATAGCAAACATGAATATTTTTTATTTGATTATCAATTTAAAATTTTCGTTGAATCAAACTGAACATTTGAATGCACAGTTACATGTCTGGCTGTAGCAAGTGCACGAAGATGCTTGCCACAATTTCCTAATTTCTAGAGCGTCAGGGTTCAAATCCCATTACAGGCAGCATGGAATTTAAATATTTTTTAACTTAATTATGAAAAAGCATCCGTTAATTGCAAAGCGCTTCATTTTAATATTGGCGTATTTCAATTGAATAATTATATACTAAATACTAAAATTTGTATACTTAAATTTATTACGAGTTGGGTTGGTGCTTTTTCATATGCGCTTTTTTTTAATTTAGCACGTTTTGCACAAGCAATAGTAAATGATTAATATAAGTATGTACCTAAATACGTTAAAATGACATGCACAGAGTTTTACAATTATATTAAGCAAAAGCCAGAAGTTTTGAAACAAGTTCACAGCAACGAAACAAATGACTGATATTTTAATGTTACCTTGTATTTAATTTTTTTTCTTTCGTGAAACCTAGATTACTTATAAGTACCGTGCCGTAAAAAATTATTGGCTCGGAGACTCTTTCATCTGATCACAATTTCTAATCAGATCTTTTAGAAAATTTTTAAAATGTAGCTTTTGAGCTAATAAGTAAAGTGCAAGTCTGAAGTTACCAGAAAATTTCGTTGATTTTTTGCAATTATTTATTTTTTGCTGACAGTGTCTTCCACATACAAAAAAATTTCGAACATAGTTTGTAGGGAAGAAACTATCATTAAAAACAATACCAAAAATCAACTAAACTTTTATGGGCTGCAAAACTTCATTTTCAAAATTTTTATAAAAAAGTCTGAAAGAAAGTTGCGAATTTGCATGCAAATTTATTGAATTTTCCCGAGTTTTCAACAAAGTTCAGAAATTTTATTTTTATGTTTTCTGATGTATTTAGTATAAACTGTATTTTTATAAAGAACATAAAGGTACATGCATTGTGAAAAATTCTCTGTGCTTTAGTTGTGATAAATTGTTTTGTTTTGCTGGTGTACGTTGTATTGATCTCATGTTTTTATGTTTTTGTTTTTGTTTGCCAAAATAAAATTTTACTACATCCTTTCGTACGTAATTTTTGTCGAAACGAAAGGGAAGGGAGCGAGAGGCCTCTCCCCCCCTTAAGTGTCCCGGTTTGGCAACAGAGATATCTGGCAGCCCTAGGTATTAGTCGCAAGTTACTTTGCGATTGCTCCCGAAGTCATCCCGGAGTAGTCGCATTTTTTGCAGGGAAGAATTACACTAATGTATATACATACGACAAACACATCATTTAGACATTTAGAAGTACCGCGGAGAAAATGTTATTGTTCTGCCAACACCACCTAGTATAAATTCGACTTGGCTCCAGTAACACTGCTCGTTGATATCAAGGCGTATTCATATAAAGTGGTTTTACTAGAGCAGCCGATTTTAAGGCGAATTGTACTGATTGTCAAACTGATGTGCTTGTAGTACATTGGTTTATTTGTTCTGTTATTGTGCGTATAATTTGTTAGAGTAGTTTTTGTGCTGCCGCTACTGAGGATGATAGCAAGGCGAATTCACATAAGGTAGCGTTACAGGAGCAGTTGAAATTTTCGCCTCGGTGTTTCTTAAAGAAAGACATAAACGTTGCGACCGTTGATTCAACTTGGTGATTTTGTCCTCTAGATTGCAACGTTTATGGGCCTGTTAAATGAAGTTCTATGAAAGATAAATCTATTTTGATTTTCTGGCAAGTTGTATAACTCGTCGCAACGTTAATGGCATTCTATTTTGAGTTTATTTTAGTGGTAACCACATAGCAAAAAAACATTATATGTTATATCCATCGATTTAATGCCAAATGTTGCTCCTTTTTAACCGACTTCCAAAAAAGGAGGAGGTTATCAGTTCGTCGGAATATTTTTTTTTTTTTTTTTTTATGTATGTTACCGCATAACTTTGCACCACCTCAACCGATTTCAATAATTCAATAATTTTGCAACGGAAAGGTAGTGTCTCAGAGGTGGTCCCATACTAATTTGGTTTAGATCCGATCATTGGATCATGAAATATATAGATATATATTTTTTTTAAGTCGGTTTTTTTTTTGCTAAAAATTACTTGTTGTTATAAATCCTCCGAAATAGATTTTGTAAATCGTGTTTATGCACTGAGTTTCTACTCAAATTCATGAAATGATTTCGTGAATAGGCCTACGAGCTTAGGTAATTTTATGTTTTTATACTCTTGCTATAACATGAATATATCAATTCGTGATAAGAACATATGAATTCGCCTTGGATAGAATACAACGTTGCGCAAAGAGAAGGTGAGTAAGAGGAGATGACGAACAAAGGAATTTCTCTTCTTTCAACTTAAATAAATGCATTTTGCAAACTAGTTTCGTGCGTTACTTAATGCCTTGTTTATAAAGCACGGGGCAAATGGTAACTAATCGCGGCGACTTCGTAGGGATCTATTGATTGCATTATAAACATTTGCCTTTTATTAAATATAAAAAAGATAATTATGTGAAAGTTCACTCCGCTCAGTTACTTCCATTATAATCCGGTCCTAACAATGCTAGAAGGGTGAACTCATACAAGGAGTTGATACCGCATTTTCAATTGAAATTAAAAATTAATCAAAAAATTATAAATCAGTGAAATTAAATGAAATTAATGTTTAATTTCTAGCCTAACCTACATATGTAAGTAACTCAATCGCCAAATGCTTTGCCGTGCCGTACACATAGGTGTTAATTAGGGCCTCCAAAATTAATTTAGGTGTTAGGTTTACGTAAACCTAGCTGACCTACACATTTTTGCGAATTTCTCGGAAACCAATGGAGCTACTAAATTATATTTAGTGGCGTTGAAGAACACCTAATTCCAGCATATATTTGGAAAATTTAAAACCTAAATTTAAAGATGGGTCAGCTAGGTTTACGTAACATTTTTGCGAATTTCTCGGAAACCAATGGAACACCTAAATTAATTTTGGAGGCCCTAATTAACACCTAAAAGACATCTAATTCCTAGCTAATTTTTATTGATTTTTGGCGACTTGGGTCAGCTAGGTTTACGGACATGAAATTTGACAGTTCCAAAAGTATTAGTCTGAAAATCTCTGCAAAAACTGTTTTGTGGAATTATTTCATTTTGTGGGTTTTCGAAGACAGCAATTTATCACTTNGTTTTAGTGGCGTTGAAGAACACCTAAAAGACACCTAATTCCAGCATATATTTGGAAAATTTAAAACCTAAATTTAACGATGGGTCAGCTAGGTTTACGTAAACCTAGCTGACCTACACATTTTTGCGAATTTCTCGGAAACCAATGGAGCTACTAAATTATATTTAGTGGCGTTGAAGAACACCTAATTCCAGCATATATTTGGAAAATTTAAAACCTAAATTTAAAGATGGGTCAGCTAGGTTTACGTAACATTTTTGCGAATTTCTCGGAAACCAATGGAACACCTAAATTAATTTTGGAGGCCCTAATTAACACCTAAAAGACATCTAATTCCTAGCTAATTTTTATTGATTTTTGGCGACTTGGGTCAGCTAGGTTTACGGACATGAAATTTGACAGTTCCAAAAGTATTAGTCTGAAAATCTCTGCAAAAACTGTTTTGTGGAATTATTTCATTTTGTGGGTTTTCGAAGACAGCAATTTATCACTTCCTTTGGTGTTTTAATTAAAAAAATAGTTGATTGTGAAAGAAAATATCATTATTGTTTGATATTTGTGGCTGGATAATGGCTAAAGCTGATGAATGCAAATAATAACTTTGTAAATTTTTCACATGACATCCTTAAATTTAGGTTCTAAATTTTCCCAATATATGCTGGAATGAGGTGTCTTGCAGGTGTTCTTCAACGCCACTAAAACTAATTTAGTAGCTCCATTGGTTTCCGAGAATTTGGCAAAAATGTTAAATTTAGGTTTTAAATTTTCCAAATATATGCTGGAATTAGGTGTCTTTTAGGTGTTTTTCAACGCCACTAAAGCTAATTTAGTAGCACCATTAGTTTCCCAGAAATTCGCAAAAATGTGTGGGTCAGCTAGGTTTACGTACCACTAAAACTAATTTAGTAGCTCCATTGGCTTCCGAGAAATTCGCAAAAATGTTTTTTTCAGCTAGCTTAGCGCTGTTAACCTGGCTGAACAATCGTCAAATTTTTGTTTTAAATTTTCGAAATACATATATGCTGGAATCAGCTTCTTTTAGGTGTTCTTCAAGGCCACTAAACCTAATTTAGTAACTCCATTGGTTTCCTAGAAATTGGCAAAAATGTGTGGGTCAGCGGTTTACGTAAACCTAGCTGACCCATCCTTAAATTTAAATATTAAATTTTCCAAATATATGCTGGAATTAGGTGTCTTGTAGGTGTTCTTCAACGCCACTAAAACTAATTTAGTAGCTCCACTGGTTTCCTAGAAATTGGCAAAAATGTGTGGGTAAGCTAGTTTTACGTAAACCTAGCTGACCCGTCTTTAAATTTAGGTTTTAAATTTTCCAAATATATGCTGGAATTAGATGTCTTTTAGGTGTTCTCCAACGCCACTAAAACTAATTTAGTAGCTCCATTGGTTTCCGAGAAATTCGCAAAAATTTTTTTTTCAGCTAGCTTAGCGCTGTTAACCTAGCTGAACAATCGTCAAATTTTTGTTTTAAATTTTCGAAATACATATGTGCTGGAATTAGGTGTCTTTTAGGTGTTCTTCAACGCCACTAAAGCTAATTTTGTACCTTCATTGGTTTCCCAGGAATTCGCAAAAATGTGTTAAATTTAGGTTTTAAATTTTCCAAATATGTGCTGGAATTAGGTGTATTTTAGGTGTTCTTCAACGCCACTAAAACTAATTTAGTAGCTCCATTGGTTTCCTAGAAATTCGCAAAAATGTGTTAAATTTAGGTTTTAAATTTTCCAAATATGTGCTGGAATTAGGTGTATTTTAGGTGTTCTTCAACGCCACTAAAACTAATTTAGTAGCACCATTGCTTTCCGAGAAATTCGCAAATATGTGTTTTTCAGCTAGCTTAGCGCTGTTAACCTAGCCTATTAAGCTGGTATTTCAAGGTACTATTTTATATATATATAAGGAAAATTTGAAAGTTAGGGGGGGGGGGCGGGGGGGCTCGAGCACCCCCTGCCCCTACCTGGATACGCCCATGGTGTATAGTATGTACATACATACATACACTTGTGTGAACCTATGCATTCGGTGTGCTTAAATTAAAAAAGGATCACTAAATAACTCACCATGCATTGAATTCCAATTATTTTGGCTTTTTAGTTTCCTAAAAGCACTAAACTTAGTGCAAAATGCACGACTTTGGCAACAGTGAGCTGAGCACATCCATGCTCAAACTGTGATGCCAGACCAAGTATTGAGTAAAGGCACTATGCATATTTTTCTTTTAAAGCAAACGTTCTAATTGGCGAGGGGATTAATTTTTGGTTCTTACATAGAACACTGATAAGTTTCACAAACTTATCTTAGGTCTTAATTACTATAATCAACTAGGGCTGCCAGACGTCCCGGTTTTCCCGGACATGTCCCGGTTTTAGACTATTTGTCCCGGTGTCCCGGTCCAACCTTAAAATGTCCCGGGTTTCGTTTAAGTGTCCCGGTTTTCGATTTGATTGCACAAATTTTGAATAAAAATGACTTCACTGAGAGAAAAAACGCGTTGTAATATTAAGAAAAATTTTATGAATTTACTGGGGGAAATAACGCATAGTAAACATGAATATTTTGTATTTGATTATCGATTTAAAATGTTCGTATTTAAAAACAATACTTTCATAACACGAACACGCGGTTTTGAAACAAACTGAACATTTGTATGCACATTTACATGTCTGGCTGTAGCATGTACATGTGCACGAAGNTGACCACATTTCCAGCATGAACTGCTTCTGTCTGGGCCTTTGCATGCCGCCTTTTTGTCCACAATTTGCTAATTTCCAGAGCGTCAGGGTTCAAATCCCATTACAGGCAGCATGTAATTTAAATATTTTTTTTTTAACTTAATTATGAAAAAGCATCCGTCAAGTGCAAACCCCTTATTTTAATATTGTCGTAGGTATTTGATTTGAATATTTCTATACTAAATACTAAAATTTGTATACTTAAATTTATTACGAGTTGGGTTGGTGCTCTTTCATATGCGAATTTTTTATAAATTTAGCACGTTTTGCACAAGCAATAGTTGATGATTAATATAAGTATGTACCTAAATACGTTAAAATTACATGCACAGAGTTTTACAATTATATTAAGCAAACGCCAGAAGTTTTGAAACAAGTTCACAGCAACGAAACTAATGACTGATATTTTAATGTTACCTTGTATTTAATTTTTTTTTTCTTTCCTGAAACCTAGATTACTTATAAGTACCGTGCCGTACAAAATTACTGGCTCGGAGACTTTTTCATCAGATTACAATTTCGAATCAGATCTTTTAGAAAAATTTTGGAAATGTAGCTTTTGAGGCAATTAGTAAAGTGCAAGTCTGAAGTTACCAGAAAATTTTGTTGATTTTTGCAATTATTTATTTTTTTCGGAGTCTCTTCTACATACAAAAAAATGTCGAACATAGTTTGTATGGAAGAAACTATCAGTAAAAACAATACCAAAAATCAACTAAATTTTTATGGCTGCGAAACTTCATTTTCAAAATTTTTATAAAAAAGTCTGAATAAAAAGTTGCGAATTTGTATGCAAATTTAATGCATTTTCCTGAGTTTTGCACAAAGTTTAGAAATTTTATTTTTATGTTTTCTGATGTATTTAGTATAAACTGTATTTTTATAAGGAACAATAAAGGTACATGCATTGTGAAAAATTCTCTGTGCTTTACTTGTGATAAATTGTTTTGTTGTGCGTTGTACGTTGTAATGATCTCAAGATCTCATGTTTTTATGTTTTTTTTTGTTTGTCAAAATAAAATTTTACTACATCCTTTCGTACGTAATTTTTCTCGAAACGAAAGGGAAGGGAGCGAGAGGCCTTTCCCACCCTTAAGTGTCCCGGTTTGGCAACAGAGATATCTGGCAGACCTATAATCAACTTTATTTGTAGACGAATATATTTGTGTTCGTATGAAATAGTAGCATATGTCGGGAGGCTGGCTTTAGTAAAATGTACCATTCCCTATATTCTTTAAAGCACAAGGAATTTTTTTATGAGACTTCATACGAATATTGAATTGCTATCATCGCAGCTGCCTCTTTTACGTTTATTTTCCAAAAGTTCTTCGACGACTCGGCGCCAGTGAGTCTTTCGCAATCGTATGCTGCGAATGGTTCATTATACTAAAGCCAGTCTTCCGACATAAGCTACTATTCTATACAAACACAGACATGTATACTTCCCAATAGGCTAGTAAAATGCCCAATACCCAAATCCCTCGCATGAGTTATTATCGGTAAAAATTTGGTTACGCTCAAATCTGGCATCGCTGCAGCAAGTACTTTGTCACGCATGTGAAACAGTGTTGATATTTTAAGTGCAATTGTACTTTTTTCAGTACAAATAATTTTAAAATGATTTTGATTCTTAATCCGTTTACATTTAAGTAAATGGATATATCTATATTTATATTTGCTTCAAAACGAAATTATGAATTGTAATTTTGAATGTAAAAGTGGTTGTAAACAGTAATATTAGTGATGTGCGTTATGGTGATTGCGATTTCTTATCACCGGCGGGTGAAATATCCCTTATCGCTATTTATTTTGAAAAAATCTTCGGAAATGCAATTTACCTAACGGCGATCCTACAGAAATAGAAGTAATTGAGCAATTCGGTGGTTGAAAGTAAAAAAAAGTATTTAAATTACATGCGTTGAAATTAAAAATTTCCATTGAGGATTTCCATTTTATCGGTAGTGATCTCATTTTATGTAATTTGTTTTCATTAATATGAACTGACCTATATAGTGTATTGATGTTTTATCATTATTGTCTTCATCTTTGACAAAATTACACGGTCACCCTGTATTTATTTTATTTTTTTTTAATAAGTTTAATTATTTTTTTATAAAATGGTAGCGCATTGTCTAACAAAAACCTTGCAAATAAATCCAAACTCGAAAGATTGAAAAAATCAACAAAGTTTCATCACAGTTTTTGTTCAGAATTTGTAGATATGTTTTGGGTTAACATTTTTGTAGCCCATTGATTGTAGTACAATAAGGAGCAAGTTTGAAGTGTCTAAAAAATACCATTGATTTTTTGAATTTTTCTGTTTGCGGTGTTGCGCGCTTTCTTCCATATAACGAATGTTCGCATTTTATTTTATATGGATGAAAATGCGCGTGTTTCGTTGCTGTTTTTTATTTCAATATTTTAAATTAAGCTTTATTTGTATAGTTTTTGTTAGACATTGATAAATAATATAATAAATAGCCCAAACCAGGTGTCCGTAGCATTTTTTCGCGGGGTGTACTTTTAAAAATGTGAAATATAATTCAAGAATTTATTTGTGTATAATTTAAGGTAAACTCTAAGCTGAATGAAACTTATTTTACCTTAGTGGGACTTTCTGACAAGACAGGCTATGACTTTATAGGCTAGCTGAAGAGATTTCAATGATAAGTTACGTTAAATTAAGCCTACACTAACTGAAGCTGTACAATGAATTGAACAATAAACACACTGCAGTAGACAACAAAATTGTTTTTGTTTGGTTGCGGGAAAATGGAGGTAATGCATTGACGGAAATGGTGAAAAGTACAATTGAGCTCAAAAAGTTACACTTGTCATTAATTTGGTACAATTAAAAAATTTTAAATATCAACACTGATGTGAATGTATGTCAGCGATGGGCTCACACACACAACTACATTTTGCGAAAACAGCGAGAGCATTCAGTTGGTGTTAAATATTCGGTAAGTGAGGTTGTGCTAGCGCTTTTAAGAAAACTAGAGTGCCAGTTACTTTCGAAATTCGACAGTTTTTCTAGTTTTAGA
>NW_016163505.1:27943-36170 GCF_001687245.7 Rhagoletis zephyria | reverse complement strand
GTTTTTCGTATGACCGCGATGCCTGACCAACCGGCTGAACCGATTTCAAGTCTGTGAAAAGTACTTTCTTGGACCTTCTCTGTGGAAGGTTCTTTGATTTAAAAAACNCTGACCAACCGGCTGAACCGATTTCAAGTCTGTGAAAAGTACTTTCTTGGACCTTCTCTGTGGAAGGTTCTTTGATTTAAAAAACTTGAAATTTTTCGTTGTTGTTGACGAAAAATGAAGAAAGCTGAGACGTCACGATTTCACAAATTCATAGAGTTTTCCGTATATTGAATGTCACTAAACTACTAAACGGCTGGACCGATTTCGTTCATATTTGGAACAAAATTCAGCACCGTGAAGGGAAATATTTCGACTAAAAATTTAATCGCTAGGTGGTGGTGGGGTCGGGATATTCATAAAAATTGCATTTACTTGCTGATTTGGCTCATATTTATAATACAATTTAGCCAATTGAAAATAAATATTGAGACTAAAAATGTACACGATAGGTGGCATTGTGGACGATATATTCCTAAAATTCTTATACACTAGGATAATGATAGATATCTACTATATATTTGTGAAAGTATGTATGTATGTATGTGCCAGGTTGCAGTCTAAACGGACGGACAGAATCGATCAAAATTTTGACAGAGTATTGCCATGACACCTGAACCTATAATAGGATGAAAAAACTTGGGATCCGACAAGGGGGCGTGGCACCTCCCATAGGCGTGAAGTTTTTAAACAGCCATAACTTCCAGACCATAGTCACACGAACTTGAAATTCGGTATGCAGACATCTCAATGGTAGGTGCTTATACGAGGGTATATATAAAATATATATTTGTAAAAGGGGGCGTGGCACATCCTATTGGCGAGGAATTTTTTATCAACTATAACTTCGGAACCATAAGTCACACGAACTTGAAATTCGGTATGCAGACATCTCAATGGTAGGTGCTTATACGAGGGTATATATAAAATATATATTTGTAAAAGGGGGCGTGGCACATCCTATTGGCGAGGAATTTTTTATCAACTATAACTTCGGAACCATAAGTCACACGAACTTGAAATTCGGTATGCAGACATCTCAATGGTAGGTGCTTATACGAGGGTATATATAAAATATATATTTGTAAAAGGGGGCGTGGCACATCCTATTGGCGAGGAATTTTTTATCAACTATAACTTCGGAACCATAAGTCACACGAACTTGAAATTCGGTATGATGACATCTCAATGGTAGGTGCTTATACGAGGGTATATATAAAATATATATTTGTAAAAGGGGGCGTGGCACATCCTATTGGCGAGGAATTTTTTATCAACTATAACTTCGGAACCATAAGTCACACGAACTTGAAATTCGGTATGATGACATCTCAATGGTAGGTGCTTATACGAGGGTATATATAAAATATATATTTGTAAAAGGGGGCGTGGCACATCCTATTGGCGAGGAATTTTTTATCAACTATAACTTCGGAACCATAAGTCACACGAACTTGAAATTCGGTATGATGACATCTCAATGGTAGGTGCTTATACGAGGGTATATATAAAATATATATTTGTAAAAGGGGGCGTGGCACATCCCATAGGCGAGGAATTTTTTATCAACTATAACTTCGGAACCATAAGTCACACGAACTTGAAATTCGGTATGATGACATCTCAATGGTAGGTGCTTATACGAGGGTATATATAAAATATATATTTGTAAAAGGGGGCGTGGCACATCCCATAGGCGAGGAATTTTTTATCAACTATAACTTCAGAACCATAAGTCACACGAACTCAAAATTTCATATGGTAGGTGCTTTTAGGAGGGTATGTATAAACGTGTTTGTAAAAGGGGGCGTGGCACATCCCATAGGCGCGGAATTTTTTATCAGATATAACTTCGGAACCATAAGTCCCACGAACTTGAAATTTGGTATGCAGACATATCAATGGTAGGTGCTTATACGAGGTTATATATAAACGAGTTTGTAGAAAGGGGCGTGGTACATCCCATAGGCGTGGAATTTTTTATCAGCCCAGATTGGCCATTTATCTTAAAATTATATAATTTTAATTATTTGTTTATAAAAATGCAGTTTACACTTTAACAAATCCCATATAAATCCAAGGTTTAATCTTTGCGCAACATTAACAAAATCAACAAACTTTCGTAAAGCTTTTTAATTAGATTTCCTATAAATACATATTTTGAGTATGCAGTTTTGTAGCCCGATCAATTCAAATAAAGCGCAATTTTAAAATACATAGCTGCGACTTATCGTTGATTTTTAATATATATTTTTTTTGATGAAGGCGTTGCTCATTTTCTTCATTAAAAAAAAATCGTCGAACATGCTTAGATAATATGGAAGAAAATTACCGACATCGTTAAAAATATGCCATACATCAACTGTGAATCACTGCTACTTTAAATTTGCACTTTACTAGACTAAAATTGAATGAGCTAAAAAACTGCAAAATATTAAGAGATAAAATTGAAATAGAAAGTTTGTCGATTTTTTTTAATGTTGTTCAAAGATAAAACTTATTTTCATTTAGTGTTTGTTAAGGAATAAACTATATTTTTATAAACAAATAATTCAAATTAAAATATAATAAAATAAATAGCCAAATCTACTCAATATGTGAGTGTCGTAAAGTCATGATATTTAAGAACATCTCTTTCTTAACTAACGATGATACTTTTTCTATATGAAGCTGATTTCAACATTTTGTTTTAATCAAATTTAGTATCGAAAATATTCTTTCAAAACTTGCCTAGGAATGTGATATAATGGTTCGTTCAAAACCTTTTTTCAAAACTTATAAAGGCAAAAACGAGAAGGCGAAGACAAAAAGAGAATACAAAAATTTCCCGCAGTGAATTTTCAGATTTTTAAAACGGTATATAATTTAATTTTTTTTTAATTTAAATAAAGCATGAATACCCCATGGAATAAACGAGTAGATAAAAAATATATAACGGTAAAACTGGCACATACATAAATATATGAAAGAATGCACTCAGGCAACGCCTCTAGTCATTTTGTGTCACAAAATTTAAGTTATCGATGGAAATTTTTTTTGTGGCTTTCTTGTATTTCGTTCAATTATTAGATAATATATATATATAATATTGTGTAATGGAGTTCATTGGTAAAGTTGACGAAAAGTTCAAATTAAGCTTCGACGAATACAAAATGCTTAATTTATTATTAATTTAACTTTAATTTAATTGATAATTAGAATGATCTTTAACAAGGATTTATAATTGTTTTAGCTAATTGAATTTTTATTAATCAATACTTCAATTAATTAAGAACTAAGCGATGAGGAATATTTCTCGTTAATTTTTCACTCGTTAAAACAAATAGATTCGATGGTTTTCCAACACGTGAGCATGCAATATACAGCCGTCCATGGGAGAAACACGGATTCTTTAAGACCAAGCCACAAATAGCCATTGTCGGCCCTTGCGACTTATTTATCGTCATCGCGAAAGCCAAACGTATCGGAAATTGTAGCCTCTTGAAAGGTATTGTAGATTCTGATGATATCATAGGTATTCGAGGTAACAGGACGACTTCTCCTTTAAACTTTCCAGTCAATATCATTGCTTCAAGAACGTTTCCGGTAATTCTCTTGATGACTAATCGTGTACCGTTGCATAACTTTCGTGGATTTAAGTTACGCAAAAGAATGACTGGTGAACCAATTTTCAATCAAAGTTTGTATGGCGGCATTCCTGGCATAGCAGAGAATTCAAAAAATCAATCGGAAAATTTACGGTCTCTTTTTTATCAATAATGGTGTCGATTGACTTCAAATCCATCAGATTGCCTGGCAACAAATTTTGTATTTGGCAGTTAAGTTAGTCAACATCGGCATTTTTTGCTGCTGAAATTACACGAATATCTGAAAATACACTCTCAATTAGTTCGTTTTAGGAATCAAAAACAAAGCAGAGATTGTCTGATAATTCGATACATTGCGTATTTGGATGCAGTTCGATTTTACCGTTGCCAATATCCAGTAATTGGTTTGAAAATACTCGTGCCAATTGATCATTATGGAATTGTATTCGCATGTTTATGGTCAATCGAATTGTTTCAACGTTTTTCCATAAAAATGATTGTTCCAAACATGCGTTAATCTCATCAGCATAATATACCAGCATAACACAATGGAAGTGTATGCGCAGTATTTTAGTTAGTTAGGTATTTAGATTTAAGAACTTTTGTAAAAGTAAAGATCGCTACTTTATAGCGTATGATTCTCTAAGGGACTGGCATCTTCGGTCACGTTTTAAATATCTGTATGTACTTAAATCAGCGTATGCAAACACTCGTATACCCATATATATAATTACATTAAAGCAGACGACGATTATGACATAATAACAAAAAGAGATTTTAACGAAAACTCGCAATCTGCTCTTTGTATGTTACAACTTGCGATAGGACCATAATCAGTATTTAAAACTTTATACGCCCTACAGATGAATAATAATGTACACGCAATTATGATAACACTGGTCTACAAATTTCAACTTTTTTTCTGCGAATAAGACGGGACCTGGTGTTTCTGAACGGATTTTTCGTGCTGAACACGAATCCGGGGTCAAAAATGTCCCATCACGTCACGTTTTCGAGAAAAAAGGGGTTGAAACCCCTAAAAACAGCGTTTTTGGCCATTTTCGAAAAATTATAGAGCTGAACCCTGACGTGGTACAAATTTTGCATATATCAGAAATTAAAGGCTAAACCGTGCCCTTTCGAATGAGCCCTATGCCGAATTGATCGCGTGCACCCTTAAAGCAGGGGGTGTATTTGTGTTTAGGGGTGCAGGAAAAATTGATCACAGAAAGAATTTAATCTTAAACGATCATAGAAAATTAATAATGCCAAGGTTTTAACTATATTAAAAGTCGCTGATTACGAATCTGCAGTTAGATTTTAAAAATTTAAGATGACGGGTCGAATATGGTGGATATAAAAATTGGACTCCTAGACACAAATACACCCCCTGATCTAAGGGTGCATGCGATTAATTCGGCATAGGGCTCATTCGAAAGGGCACGATTTAGCCTTTAATTTCTGACATATACAAAGTTTGTAGCACGTCAGGGTTCAGCTCTACAATTTTTCAAAAATGGCCAAAAACGCTGTTTTTAGGGGTTTCAACCCCTTTTTTCTCGAAAACGTGACGTGATGGGAAGTTTTGGACCCCAGATTCGTGTTCAGCACGAAAAATCCGTTCGGAAACACCAGGTCCCGTCTTATTCGCAAAACCCTTGTAGACCAGTGTAATGATTAAATAAAAGCCAAGCTGCGACGCGAAGAATTATGCAAGTATCGCAAAATTAAAAAAACTTCAATTACCGGAAAAAGATATCCTATATGTTAATACAGGCAATAAGCTACCTACGTACCTTATTTGTATCAAATGGAATCATAAATACGATTTTTTCGAATATATCTGTCCCTCGACCACTTGCCGGAAAAAAGGTATCCTATATGTCTGAGATGGGCAAGGTGGCTCCCAGGAGCGTTTTACACTTAGGAGCCGGCTTGGCACATTTAGGAGGTAGATGAAGGGTAACATCAAGAGCCAGCATGAAGGGGGAGTAAGAGCGTATTCAAATTTCATGTACTCCGACTCTCATTACTAATATATATGATTCGTTTAATGTATTTTGTACACTCCTTTTACCCTGAGAACTGATTTAGCTCTTCCATAGCACTTACTGGCTTTAAGAGCCAAAATCTGCCCATCCTTGCTATATGTTAACTTAAGCAAAAAGCTACCTACGTACCAAATTTCAAGCAAATCGAGCCATAAATAAGATTTTTTCGAATAGATCGGTGGTCACTGGTCCACTTCCCGGAAAAAGTATCCTATAGAATGGCCAATGTAATAAGCTACCTACGTACAAAATTTCAAGCAAATCGGATAGTCAGTTTCGGAGTTCACTGTGGACAACAACGTGACATGAGAATTACATATATATAATAGATTAACTCTAACAATTTCTTGATCAAATTTTTGCTAAGACCGATCTCTTTCCCGTTTAAGTTGTTAAAAATTGCTGGTATCATGTACATACCCTTTTACTCAGTTTACGTCTGTGTAAACTTTCTGAACTTTCGTGTGCTTCAGGCATTTCAGGCACAGGAATCCCCAGGGCATGGGAACAGTACCGGGGTATAAACGCATGCGATTAAAAATATTTGGCTGCAATGGGCCAGTAATAAAATCATTCGCGTTGAAATGATTTTCACAAAAACGGGAAGAAGCCACCAATTGAACACCGCAGCTGTTCTCCCAACGAAGTCTTCTAACTTCGCAACTAGGCACCTTAAGGGCCAAAATACAATAGTGCAGTGGCAGTGACAGTTTTTAAAATCAGCTGTTATTGCTAATATTGGTAGTCACTGCCGCAGCAAACACAATACGGCGTTGTCAGTGACTGCTTGTTTTGACATTCCCTTCCGTTTGTTTACATTTTCGTTGCTGCCTTTTAGGCTTCAGTGACATCAACAGAAGTTGGCTGCGTTTCGTTTATGTCAAATTCAACATGCGAAGTTTGCTGCCATGAAGGCAGTGGCAGTGAATTTAGAATTTGGGCTAAACTGAGCAGTACTGCCAGCTGCCACTGCTTCATTGGACACCACACTTTCTAAAAAACAGCTGATTTCGAAAAACTGCCGCTGCCACTGCCACTGCGCTATTGTATTTTGGGCTTAAAGTATCGCACCACTTTAACGTCTCCTTGTATATGTATCTATAAATGGATGTGGTCGAAAAACAAAAAAAAATCACACAATTGAAAACTATCTCACAGCATGCAATTGAATTTTTAAGGAAAAATAGAAAATGCCAAATTGAAAAGGGTTAAAAGTTATTTATCATTTGACATTATAGTCGGTGCTCAAAAGAGAGAAATGTCAAAATCACTTCTACCTTATTGAATATGCCTTGGTTCCGCTTTATTTCTTACTATTTTGCAAGGCATATTCAACAGGGTAGAAGTGACAATTCAGTCGAGCGCTGTCATAGCTGACTGTAATGTCCAAAAAATGTAAACAAAAACATTAACCCTTTGTTATGCATTTACCATATTTGATAAAACTCAATATCTTTGAAATGAAAGTTTTTGTAAATATGAAAATATTTATAATCTCATTAGAGTCAGCTTCTTTTTAGTTATTGCATTTTCGTTTTAATATAAATGTGAAAATGCATACTTACACAAAATTACACACTAAATGAAACACACCCATTTATAAAACCGTTTTGCCAATTTTCTTGCTTTTACTATCCCAATGTTTTTGAGCATTTATTTTTTTATTCAAATACTTAATTCTAAAATATATTAGATATTTAAAAAAAGCTTGATTCTTCTAAATTTACATCAGAATTTAACTTCAATAATTAAGTTATTAAATGTTTGCATTTCGAAATTTCCTTTCCATTAAATTTATTAAAAATTACTTTCAGTTTCTTTATATCAACAAGGAATTCTGGTTTATCTTCTATCAGACCACCATTTGAAATTTGGTCTATTCATGTATATGAGTGGGAGATTTTCTTTTCGTATTCGGTATGATAGAAATACTCACCTGCGATGCGCACACGTGAAGAGTCTCTTAATGAAACATCGCAGACATTTGCCCACCGTTGTCGCTTCACTAGACAATTCGGAGGTTTAAAATAACGCACGTAGTGGCTCTTGGCAAACACAACGTAGCGCCCGTAATTTCTTTTCATTTTATTATGCATTTAAAATCATTCGCACAGCTCACAATGAAAAATTTAAATTTAAACAAGTAAGAAAGTCTAAGTTCGGGTGGAGCCGAACATTAAATACCCGGCGCAAGTATTAAATATATGTTTTTTCACCTTTCCGAAACCTACCGCTAGATGGTAAGCCGGGGTGTATCAATTTTGAGTAAATTAGCGTCCTTAAATTTCGAAATATTGCAGTTTCAAGCATTTATGAAATTTACCGTTATATGAAAAGCGGCCGTAATTTTAGTCCGATTTCAATAATTTTCAACGTTTTGCTTTTATGTGGCAAGCACAACAAAAACACCGAGTTTGGTACAAATTGATAGAACGGTTGCCGATATACATATATGTGGTCATAAGTGGGCGGTGCCACGCCCATTTTCCAAAATTTAACCATAAACGTATTTCTTGGTAAAGAATTGTTGCGAGCATCAATTTT
>NW_016163505.1:18909-27774 GCF_001687245.7 Rhagoletis zephyria | reverse complement strand
TAATATTCTTATTTTTCGTCTAAAAATTGTTGTAAATATCAATTTTAAGTGAATAATCGTCGGTAGTTACTAAAATATCGCAGTTTTCGTATTTCCGGAAATTACCGTTATATGGGATGTGGGAGTGGTTATTCTCCGATTTTTAAAATTTTCGGCCATTTAGTATGCTGTACCAAGGCCAACAACTGTGCCAAGTTTGGAAGAAATTGGTGCAGCGGTTACCAAGATATACACATGTAACCATAAGTGGGCGTGGCTACGCCCATTTTCCAAAAATTTATAATATTCTTATTTTTCGTCTAAAAATTATTGTAAATATCAATTTTGAGTGAATTATCTTCAGTAGTTACTAAAATATCGCAGTTTTCGTATTTCTGGAAATTACCGTTATATGGGAAGTGGGCGTGGTTAAAGTCCGATTTCGCCCATTTTCAATACCAACCTACCTTGGATTAACGGAAACCTACATACCAAATTTCGTTGAGATATCTCAATTTTTGCTCGAGTTATCGTGTACACGGACGGACGGACAGACGGACAGACAGACATGGCTTAATCGATTTCTCTATTCATTCTGAGCATTTATGTATACATTTGTCTATATCTATCTCGATTCGTTTTGGCTGTTACAAACAACCGTTATGTGAACAAAATTAATATACCCTTGTGCACAAGTGCGCTCGGGTATAAAAAATTTAAATTATGAATAGTATAGGGTTTAGAGTTAACATTTTAGTCGCGGTTCAAAAGAGAGAAATGTCGAAATCACTTCGACCTTGTAATGCCTTGCTATTTTGTGAAATGGTGAGCTCTTTACTCTAGTACGGTGTTCGAAGTGACAAGAAGTTAAATCGCGACTTACCCGCAGTACTCCGACTACAGTGGATTTAGCAGTGCGCACAATTCTTAATTCCTTTAAGATGCCACGACAAAAAGTTTATTTAATTGTGACTATGAAAGCCCAAATACTTGGAAATAAACTTCCTTCACAGTTGGATTGTTCAAGTGTTTTATTTTACAACAAGCGAGTTGTGAATTTAAATATGTCCGACACAGCTCAATTAGTAATCGAGGAGTGCTTAGTATTTTGGAAGAAAGCGCGAATTCCAAACAAATTTTTTTGCCACGTCGAGAATTTTCACTTTCCAAAGACAAGCAAAAGGCATTTTGCAGAATATGTGGTTCTAACGGAAGAACCAATTCTTTTTTTCACTTTTTGATGAAAACGTGCCTATGGTAGAGAAACAGTTAATGGCTGAAAACTTACGAGAACCTTAAAAATTGGGGAAAGGTCAGATACCACAAACGAAGAGCTCAATGAATGACTTTTTGAAAATAGCTAAATATTTCATTTCTGGAGACTGATCGCAATGAGTGGTCTCGGAATGAATTTCTCAACAAAGGCAAGCGTCTTATTTCATCGATTAATGTTGTGAACGGCTCTGCAGAAAGGGCAGTTAAGTTAATGGTGGAGTTTAACATGGTATTTATTAAAAACGAAGATCAAAAACAAAATCTTCTGCAAGTAAGTATATAAGGTTTCTGAAATTATTGTTAATAGGTATAAAAGTTATTTAACTAAATTAATTTTAAACTATCTCTTTCAGGTTGTCCAAAACTACAGAAAAAAGTACCCGTAGCACACAAGGAAATCCCTGAGCGCTACTTACGGCAGTCCAACATGTTAAAGCTCATTAAGACAGATGTTAAAAATTTTAACCTCGATGCGGCACGTGTCAAATTAAAAACTTTTAAATAAAACTTCCTGGGCATCTTATTTTTTATTCAAAAGAATAATTTAGAGGGTTCCTGAAAATAAATTTTTTTTTATTTGAAAATAAAAACCAGCCTAATGTACAACATACCTCTATTGATTTCAATAATTTTAAGCTATAATAAAAATTTTTGGTAATAATTACACTGGTTTACAGCAAAAATGTTCTACGGATTCCACCATCCAATTCCTATGTAGAATTGCTCGGTGACTCCGAAAATCGGGATAATTTTTTTTCTATGGATAACTTTTTGAGATATTTGCAATTTACTGTTATTCAAGATTCACTTAATCTTCTTATATATATTATGAACCAATGGAACACTCGTAATATGAGATACGGGAAAAGAAAGATAATAAAATTCTCCATAAACCATATATATATCACTTTTCGATAGCCTTGATAGTTTCTGAGAAATTAATTAATCATTTCTGACACCTCTTGCTTTCGATGGAATCACTCTATCTACTCCGGTGTACGTGGCGTATAAGTAACACTCTTTTCTGCTCATATTTCATACAAAAAATCCTTGCGCATTTTCATTTGACCAATCATTACTTTCTTATTTATCCATCGATTTTCTTCATTAGAAGCTTAATTATTTTTTAAAAGAACAGGCTTTAACACAAGTGCAAAACACTTACACAGAAACTGTTATTATTCTTTTACAACGCTTCTACCAACTTACAATGTTTTGTGTCCAGACACCTTTTATAACAAAGGTATTATATTCAAGTTCCTATAACAAAGTCTGGACATCAACCTCGTAGGTAGGTATCATATCAAAGACCATACAATACACACGGGAGGTAGATGTCGCCACTACATACGCTACAGCGAAAATGGACCACACCCCATTTCTTTAAATGAAATTAATTGGTGCTCGTATGTATGTATGTATTTACGAGGAGGAAGCATAGAAAGCCAATATCCGTCAGTGTGGGAATTTAATCCGACCTAAACCTCTGACTGTCCAAGTACCGCAACCCCGGTACCACCGTCAAGTATTTCGTCGTGAGGCGGTTGCGCACTAGGCCCGCACGTTCGTTCCAGTCGGTTGTACTCAGTCCTGGGCTACATGTAGTAGCCTTTCCCACGTCCTGTTTAAAGAGATAGACCTTTTTTCACTATTTATTTATTTATCTCTTAGATACAACTTATTATTTTCGCTTTTATAGACAGTAAGAACAAATACCTTAAAATTACGGCATGCCTTATGCCTGCTTTTTGATGCTGGTATTGCATTGAGCAGGCTTGCATAAGAGAAGAATTTAAAGCCCGTATACGTATGTATACTGCATTTGCGGTAGGTCCTAATCCGCACCCACGCCCCGTGTGCACGAAATTCGAAACTGCACTTTATTGATGGCTGGAACGCCCTAGGTTCTAGTCTGCGCCTTTTCTTCGATTGCACAAATTTTCGAGATTGCCACCTGGGCGGCTGGAACGGCCTAGGTTCCAGTCTGCGCTTACGCTTTAATTGGTAATTTTAATGTTCAAGGGGCGGTCTGAAAGCACAAGTTTCTAAGCCGCAGTACTCGAGAGGCTTGAACGGCTTAAGTTCTAGTCCGCGCCTACGCTTTTGTTGGTGAACATCATTGTTTGGTTCCAGTCCGCGGCTACGCTAAGAGTTGGCTTAATAACGGGTGATACGCCGTTGTCTCTCTAGGTCCCTCAGTTCCTTCAAAATTGAAGTTAGTGTGTCGCTGGTTGATGCCCATTCACTGGCTCCTTTCACCATATAGTCGACTACTGACTGTGGAGTAAACACCCCTCCACCGGCTAGTTTCTGTTGGTTCATCTGCCGATGGAATCGAGGGCACTCAAAGAGTACGTGGACGTCTTCTTCCACGCCACTTTCACAGAAGTCGCAGTACGGGTCATGCTCATGTTTGGATTTAAACAGGTATGCCTTAAAACAGCCATAGCCATTCAAGAACTGACTCAGATTAAAATCTACTTCGCCATGCGTTCTAATAAGCCAAGATACCAGATTTGGTATGCAGCGATAGATCCAACGACCTTTAGTCGTACTACTCCACTTATTTTGCCAATCCGTAATGCGCAAAGGACCGTCGATTCTATCTCCAGTATATCTACGGGTATCATACTGGCGATTATGATATGATTATTCGTCCGATACTGTTCTGAAGGCGCTGCAAACTCGGAGTGCGCACAAACGGTATGTTGAGTTGACTCCGCGGAAGTATGCTGGACACTGCGCCGCATACAGTATTTGGCTTTTAACCACGCGCGATAATAGTAAACGCCTGCGCTGTTTCGGTGCTCGCGTGTTAAGCATTATTCCCGATAGTCCCGTGATCGTTAATGCTGCTTTCGCCCTCACATAGCTCAAGTGGGCGCTGAAAGTAAGACGCTTGTCTAGCACTACTCCCAGGTATTTAATTGTGGGTTTCATCGTGATGGTTTGGTCGCCAATTTTTAGCGCTACCTCTTCTAGTTTCTTACGACTCGAGATAAGAATTTCTTCTGTTTTTTCTCGGCTAGCTCCAGGCCGAAGCTATTTAACCAACTTTTAATCACGCCGTCTGATGATGCTACCTTTTCCCATATGACATCAGTCAGTTTCGCAGACACTGCTACCGCAATGTCGTCTGCAAAGCCTATTAGGGATGATCCCTGGGCAATTTGGTACGAAGAAATCCATCATACATAATGTTCCATAGCAAAGGGCCTAGTCCGGATCCTTGTGGAACGCCACCTGTTATCTTAGCCCATTGCAGGCCCTCCTCCGTTTAGTACCACAGCACTCGCGAGTGGAAATAACCTCGTATTAGTCTTCGAAGATAATAAGAAATTCCAATACTCTCCAGTCTATCGAGTATTTTACCCCAGTTTCCAGAGTTGAACGCGTTCTTTACGTCTAAGGTAACAATCACGCAGTACTCTTTTGCTCCTCCCAGCCACCGTGTATCGCTTGTTGAATCCCGTGCTAACTTAATAACTTCCCTTTCCTAAATCCGAATTGGTTTGCCGATATTCCGCCTTTGTCTGGGACTTCCCTGTCGAGACGCTTACCTATTATACGCTCCAAGGTTTACCTGCTGTGTCCAGCAGACAAATATTCCGAAAAGTTGAGGGATCATCCAGAGGTTTATCCGGCTTAGGTAAAGTTCCATTAGTGAAACATCCGTTAAAACTTGTAGGAATGAGGAAGCGCACTGGTGGACTTTAAGCTTAAGAGCTATGTTGGGCACGCCATCGGTGCCAGGAGATTTCTTTACTTCCACTTTAGCTGCTGCGAGTGTGATTTCTTCTTCCGTTAGAGGGTCAACAACACTCAATGGATAACCATCCATAGTGGACAATAACCATCGGAATATCGGCCATAAAGTGTTCGGCCATGGAGCCTGCTGACCCTTCGTAACCGGGGGATGGTAGCATGCTGGTGAACGAGTCGAGGTCGAAAGAACTGGTTTTCAAGCCGTGCGATATTCCGGGGTTGTGAGTCCGCTTAGACAGTTCTCGTCTGCAGCATGCTGGTGAACGAGTCGGGGTCGAAAGTACTGGTTTTCCAGCCGTGCGATATTCCGGGGTTGTGAGTCCGCTTAGACTGTTCTCGTCTGCAGTTGATATTGCAAATTAAAGGTGAATGATTACTTTGCGTATAACACGTACTATGTTTCCATTCAGTGAATCTATATAGCCCGGAACTGATAGAGGTCACGTCTATTATTGACCCAAAACCGTTTTGGCTAAAACTGTGTTCAGATCCCATGTTTAGTAGAACTATGTCCAAACAAACGAAAGCCTCCAGAAAAGCTCTCCCTCTTGGGCTTGTACTGCGGCATTTCCACTCTTGCACCTCTTGCACCCACGAGTAGAAGTCGCCGATTTCAGCACCAAGGAAACCATTTTCGGACACGGCACCTTGCATCCAGCGAGCTGGGTTCCAGTATGACCAGAGAGCCGCTTTTCCGCTTAGATCCTGAAGCCAGCACTACGACGATTTCGATTTGTATGGCTCACTGAGCATCGCAATATCAATCGTTTCCTCTAATATTGTTTGCGACAGGAGGTCCTGCGCCGCTCGACAGTGGTTGAGGTTAAGCTGCGAAGTCTCATCATACCTTCATATTGCTTAGGGCCTGTTGATATGATGTATGTATGTATGTACATACATATATACATGTGCGTATGTTGAAAGAGAATATAAATAAAGTCTGATAAAATACAATACATACTAAATTCCAGCGCAAGTGTATTTGCCGCATTTCATTTAATAAGTACTCCTTGCATTGTACTCTACTCCCAACACATTGTTACTCTTTTTCCGCATACATACACTACTTGGCGTTGAGAGTGTAAATACTTGACGTACTTGCTATTACTCCACCAAACTAGGTACTCTACTTTCTCTCATCGCGTACGAGAGATATTTGCTGCTGCCAAAAGGGAGTAGCAAATCTACTCTCTGTATACTTGTAGTACTGTAAGTACTTGCGTATTAAATTTCAATTCTGGTTGTTAGCCTACTAGTTGATATCGTTTGCGGCGCTGGTCAGTGAAATCGAAAGAGTAAAAATCAAGGTACATTGAACAGGTAGTATCAGTAGAGCAGCTGATTTTATTTATTTTCAAATTATTTGGTCTCGAAAATGTCAAATATTTTTAATTTTTTCTCACAAAAATTCTGAATGGTTAAAATCCATTTGCATGTGAAACCTTTTTCCATACAAAACAAGCGATTGAATAGCTGCTTTTGGAACGTTCGCCCAACTCGGCAGCACAACCGCTGATTACTGGGCCTTGCAAAGGATGGATCAATGCTTCGAGAAGCAAACAAATTTACTAGGAAAGAAAGTTGCATCAATTTTTATTTTTTCCAATTTCAATTTTTTATTTTTNGATGAAGAGAGCGACGAGCAAAACGTACTTTCAACTAAAATGCTGATATACATACCTAAGTACATATGTATGTATGTGCATAGATACGTATGTGCATAGATACATATGTGCATAGACACATATATAAGTGTCCGCATATATTTTTTCTCGTCACTTGCTTTGTCGCTTCACTGCAGCAAAATCAAGTTGTGGGGAAAACCTTGACGATATGCGTACAATTGAAACCCTGGGTTTGAAGATAGTGCAAATTGATGAGAAAATTTCAATTTCATATTAAATATATTTATGTATGCATGTACATATGTACATATGTAAAAATCTAGTTTCGATTTAAAAAAAAAAATCGGATAAAGTTCTTCTTTCGCCATTCATACACCTCTAATTTTAGTATTTATTAAACAAAAACTCAATGACATNAAAAAAAAAGTTATCAATAGGTAGGTTCAGAAGGCGCAGCAGTTGAGCGCAACCGTTGCTAAACAAAAATCAGTGATCGTTATGCGTCTTTTGAACGACTTCATACATTAGCTGTCAAATTCAACCCTCAAAGGTACANTTCTGAACGTGCCCAATGAAAATTCGTTTCTCTTGAAATCAAGTTATATGACTGCATATGTATGTACATTAGACTGCATCACTCCCCGTACAAAAAAAAATCGGTACTATTTTTCCATTGGAATTATAAAATATAGTATATTTTAAGACGTCCACCAAAATATTTCGGAAAAATATTAAGATATAAGTGAGCTGGACCGATTTGAAAATACCTCCAAAAATTGGAGTTTTTTATGAATAAAAATAGTTTCTTAAAGATTTTTTTTGAAAAAATCCCCTCAAATGACAAAACGGTTTAAGCTTAAAATATTTGCATAAAAATATTTAAAAAAAAATTGAACGGAATCGTAATGATGAGATTTATGATGCTGTTTTTTAACTTTTTTCAAAGATTGGTAGAGGAAAAACTTGAATAACTGAACCTAAACTCTTCCGATTTAGACTTAAGAGATGTCATTGGAAAGGTATTTTCTCACCCTTTTTATTTCTTTGCTAATAAACTCATTCAAAGGATGGAAGAGAAAGGTAGGATGAACGAACGTCATTCAAAGTTGAATTAAGATGTCTTGGTTTCGAAAAAAAAAAACAACATGGCACACGAATGACGTTTTTTGGCCAGAAATAAAAACAGTGTGAAAATGCCTTTCTACTGAGATCCCATAATTCTAATTCAGAATAGTTTTGGCCCAGTTATTCAAGTTTTTCGTAAAACAATCTTTGAAAAAAGTAAAAAAACAGCATCAAAAATCTCATTCTTACGATTCCGTTGAAAATATTTTTATTTGTCATCTGATGGGATCTTTTTCCAAAAGTTCTTTAAGAAACTATTTTTATTCATAAAAAACTTAATTTTTGGAGGTATTTTCAAATCGGTCCAGCTCGCTTAAATCTTAATATTTTTCCGAAATATTTTGGTGGACATCTAAAAATATAATAAATTTTGTAATCCCGGTGGAAAAACCGCAACTTTTTTTGGTGATGCAGTCTAATGTACATACATATGTACATATTTCCAAAATTTTTTTATTTGTAAAGGGCTCATTCCATCTCAAATCACCCAGGCCGGGGGAAAGTGTATTTAAGTTTGCGATAAAACTTACAGGGATTGTTCCTTGAACAATTTAAGGAGACACGTATTTTTACTTTTTGCTCAGAAATGCGAATTTTTCGAATAACGAATTTTTTTCTTTTTGAGTACGAACGCTTCTTTTTTCCTCTCTTAATAGCAACTTTTGATGAAATCCTTTATAACTGCCGCAAAAAGGCAAGGATTTTAACGATTTTTTTTTTTAAATTGCAGATATTGATCTACTGAATCGATCTAGTGAAGTAACCATCAGTAACTATTTACTAATAATTAATTATTGTTTATAAACAAAAAAAAAATTTTTTTTTTCAAATTTATTTTTTTCAAATTGCCACATCTTTTTTTTCTCTCAAACTTTTTTGTCTATTAGGGAATAGTATAAACTATTTTCAGTACGAGTAGCAAAATGCTAAAATTCGTCATTTTCGAGTTATGATTTTTTTTCTGAAAATGCACTTATATGATGCTAGCAGATTTTCGTGCCAGTTGAGGGCACAAAAATTGTTGCCCATTATGACAAAATTTCCTTGCTGGAAATTTTTTGAGGTTGCCCGATCAGAGCCAAAAGTTTTTCCCAAT
>NW_016163505.1:0-18542 GCF_001687245.7 Rhagoletis zephyria | reverse complement strand
CGCTTTACGTCCGATTTATGGTCTACATAATCGACCAAGTGAGCAAACAATTAATGCGATTGTGACCAAGTTTCGCACTCAGTTTACTTTATTGGACATTAAACCAACCACACGAATGCGTACAGTGCGTACAGAAGAGAATATTGCGTCTGTTTCTGAGAGTGTTGCTGAAGACCGTGAAATGTCGATTCGTCGCCGTTCGCAGCAATTGGGTTTGTGTTATTCGACCACATGGAAGATTTTACGCAAAGATCTTGGTGTAAAACCGTATAAAATACAGCTCGTGCAAGAACTGAAGCCGAACGATCTGCCACAACGTCGAATTTTCAGTGAATGGGCCCTAGAAAAGTTGGCAGAAAATCCGCTTTTTTATCGACAAATTTTGTTCAGCGATGAGGCTCATTTCTGGTTGAATGGCTTCGTAAATAAGCAAAATTGCCGCATTTGGAGTGAAGAGCAACCAGAAGCCGTTCAAGAACTGCCCATGCATCCCGAAAAATGCACTGTTTGGTGTGGTTTGTACGCTGGTGGAATCATTGGACCGTATTTTTTCAAAGATGCTGTTGGACGCAACGTTACGGTGAATGGCGATCGCTATCGTTCGATGCTAACAAACTTTTTGTTGCCAAAAATGGAAGAACTGAACTTGGTTGACATGTGGTTTCAACAAGATGGCGCTACATGCCACACAGCTCGCGATTCTATGGCCATTTTGAGGGAAAACTTCGGAGAACAATTCATCTCAAGAAATGGACCGGTAAGTTGGCCACCAAGATCATGCGATTTGACGCCTTTAGACTATTTTTTGTGGGGCTACGTCAAGTCTAAAGTCTACAGAAATAAGCCAGCAACTATTCCAGCTTTGGAAGACAACATTTCCGAAGAAATTCGGGCTATTCCGGCCGAAATGCTCGAAAAAGTTGCCCAAAATTGGACTTTCCGAATGGACCACCTAAGACGCAGCCGCGGTCAACATTTAAATGAAATTATCTTCAAAAAGTAAATGTCATGGACCAATCTAACGTTTCAAATAAAGAACCGATGAGATTTTGCAAATTTTATGCGTTTTTTTTAAAAAAAAAGGTATCAAGCTCTTAAAAAATCACCCGTTATTATACGCGTCTTGCTATTGATCGGTAGTTTACGTACACTTGCAGAAACTGGTTTATGCTTATTCACACTTGACCCGAACGATGAGAGTAAAGGAGGGTAAGTATTTGCGCGGCGATCGGATGTCTTGTTAGGCCGTTTAAATGGAATTGCGCAGGAGTTTAATACATACTTATGTATCAGAATTTCGTTGAATTATTGATGTTTGCGAAGATGTAACGCATTTCGAAGGGCTGGACAGAGACGAACACATGGTGTTTGTCTCAGTGGGTGAATTTGGTGGAGTGGCTTGGGAACCACTTGGGGTACGGGGGGCCCAGTTGGTAACCAGTTGGTAGTTAGTCTTTGGGGGCGGTGGTAGCAGTCTGAGACTAGTCAGGGCCCAATTGGGACTCAGTTTGAGACTAGGCCGAAACTAGACACTTTCGCACCATTTGGGGACAATTTGGTTGATTTAGAGCTCCAGTGGCCGTTCTGAGGCGTTCGAAGGCCTTTTAAGGTGTTTTGGAGGTTTTATGTAAAGTCTTTCGTAACAACCAAGAATATCATTAGGGGTATTCTCAAAATCTTGCAAAGCCAGTGCACGTAGCACGGATTGCATGGATTGCATAACTTGCAAACACACAACAACAAAATACATGGGAAACAACATTTCCTATCGCTGTAAAATATGCAACGTCGAAACCCATGTATATATTTTGCAAAATAGCATAGCAAGGTATATGCGACCCTGTGCTAGTTGTTTTGTTGTTGGAATTGCTACATATTTCTCTCATTCCTCTCATCTCGCTCACTTAATTTTATTTTTGCTGTCTCTGGTTATTGTATTTGATACATAATTTCGCTGCTTGCTACCCATGCATGCTACCACTTTGCAATGGGGTGCTCTCGTACTCTTCGAAATTTGGAATAGTATTTTTGCATTTCGGGCAATCCGTTCATCGTGCAAGACTTCGAAAATACCCCTATTGTTTTATTTAGAGTATTCAGGAGATTGTATTTAATTGTGGATATAATTTAGCAAAACTCAAATAAAAATCGCATGCAATTCACCGAGGTATAGATAAAAATTCTTTTAATACTGAGTCAACATTAACATCCAGATTGCGATGAATATTGAGAAAAGCTAGCCCATTGTGTGCTCGAGCTCTACCCATGCCTGCATATTAGATTTCGCCTTAGTTGTATGGAGAAAATTTTTTATTAAGCTACAAAGCAGGACTCCCCCTAGAAATGTTCCTTTGTTCATAAAAACGTGCCCTGCGAAAAAATTTAACCCCCCTTCAGTTCATTTTGGCTTCACTCATGTATACTTGTAAATGTCTAGATAAATTTATTAAAGGCAAAAATGTGTTGGGTTTTCAAGCTTTCGCCTCATTTCTGCTTTCCATTTTCGATCAAATAAAAAAACGTGCAATTTAGCCAATTTTAACATTGAATTTATGCAAAAAGAGTGCAATCCACACTTAAATCGTAGAGAAAAATTGCGACATAATAAAATGTTATAATCCAACGTTAACATTTTTTAATGCAAGCCACAAGCTGCAATCATACAAATGGACAGTTTGAAATGCAGAAAAAATTATTGCAAACAGTCATTAAAAGCCGATTTAATTGGAAACGAATATTTGAGTGCGAGTGCAATTTACAGAAAATACAGACGAATGCAAGAAGTATTCAAAGTTGCGGCAGGCTTGAAAAAACTTTAATTCGAAATAACACATTACATATTTTTTAATACATATATGTACGTACATGAAAACATATTTATGTAACTAGCAATTAAAATAAATTCAATGTATACAGTACTATCCAGTACTTTCCACCATTTCCTCCACCCAGTGCCGGACTAACATGTGTGGGCGCTCAAGGGCCGGACAAAATGTAGACGCCCTATAGCGATTACCTGTAGATTAAATGTAATGAGTCAAGTCTTCTGACACTTCTTGACGGCATTATATTTATTACTATTTTTTTTTAATTGCTATTTCCCAGTTAATATTTTATGAAAGTTAATGAAATTTAAATCGTATAACTTAAATTTAGTTACAATTAAGACGACATAAATTAAAAAATAATAATTTTTTTTATAAAAGAATAGAAATATATCCGGCTTTTTATATGGCTAGAACCGAAAGTATCCATATGGTACTCATTTAAAGTATCGCTGTAAAAATATCGGGTACCCATTATTATCGGGATAAAAAGACCCGATATTCCTAATATCGACAATATCAGACATTGAACAACCGGCCCTAAGTGCAGATTAAACATCGTTATCGACTCTATAACATATACCAGGCACTAAATTTGTATTCCACTAGGCATTTCACTAGCAATAAATATATTGGATGAAATTATTTTTTTCACTATTTATCACCAGCTTTGTGGTAATAGAAATTTTCAGCGAAAAACTTTAGTGATAGTTTTATTTTGTTTCACTATAACTAAATTTAAATGAGATGAGGTTTTTTGTGGTTGCTGTCTTTTCGGCGTAGAGTTAGGGGTTTCGTGAAGTGCCGTATTATGTCGCTCGTGACAATGGAAACAATTCTGAGTACTGGCGCAGTCTTTTAATAAATGGGATTGGGAGAAGCAGTTAAAGCACATTTTGTGCTCTCTAATAAATTGTCTGCGCTCCTGAGATGACATTTTGCGAAATTTTGTGCAGCCCCACAGCGAATGATCCGAACACATTGGACACTTGTGCATTGTTCGCTGTTCTGTCATGTGAGCTTGGACATGGGCTATAGATCTATTCTGATGGTTTTGAGGAGTTTTAAATTGAGGTCTGCTTTGATATGTAGGCGGTTTGTAGAAACTATTTGACTGAGGCATGGATTTTAGTTTGGGAAGTCGCCATTGATCAACCCTTTCCGCGCCCTCATATCAAGTGGTTAAGAACTGGTTCATCTGCAACCAGTTAGGAAGGTCTTTGCTGGAAGTGAGAGATTGTTCCCATAAAGACACTGTATTTTCGGGAAGTTTGGAGGTGACGATATATATGAGGATCGGATCCCAGCTTTCGGTCGAGACTTGCTGAGTGGCGAGGATAGGGAGGCAATTGTTAACAGAAGATTGTAATCTCTGTATATCCTCGCTATTTTCCGTAATAATTGGTTTGAGGTTCATGAGAATGCGGTTGTCTACGAGAACTCGCTTATTCTCGTACTGAGACATAAGGGCTTCCCACGCTAGATTAAAACTATCGGTAATCTGAGGAAATTGCCTTACTATTTCTCCAGCTTTGCCTTGGGTTCTAATACCTGAGATGGTACAGTTTCTGTCCTTGAGTGAGTTCTGGGTGGTTGATGTAGACCGCTGTGAACATACCACGGAAAGACGGTCATTGCTCATAACCCCCATAAAACATCTCGGTATCGCAAGGTGGGACTTTTAGAGTGACTCCACTCTCATGGGTTGGAATGCAATTGGAGTGGGTGCGGGATTATTGGCTGGCTTCATAAGTTGCAGCTGGTCTCTTATCTGGGCCTTTGTGTCTTCATACGTTATTAGACATGACCTAAACTTGTTGTAGGAGGAGGCTCTGAAGTCTTCGGGAAGGTCATTGTCATCGGTCTCAACAATTGCGTCGTAGGTATCTTGAACGCGATCCCAAAACATGTCTATGTTTTTATCTTTGATGTTTAATGTAGACTCAGTATTGTTTTGGATCGGGGTTGTTCTGAAGGGAGAGCAGTAGTCCATGAAATTATATTACTCCGCAATAAACTCTGTTGAAGTATTGGGATGTTTAGGTTTTTTGTGGACTTTCCTGCTGACCGCGTTGGTCGCTGGGAATCGGTGGAAGAACCTCGGGTTTTTTGCGCTTCTCTCATTTTGGGGCTTTTATTTGGAGATGTCACTATCGGGTGCGTTTAACATTCACGAATATTCAGATAGACTGGAAGCCAGAGGTTGAGGTTCAATGAATGGATGTAAAAAACCCGAGAGCAAAAATAATTTCTTCCAAAAGAGATAACCGAGTGTAACAGGTTACGTTACTCGTTTAGTTAACTGGGATTTGATCGAGGTTTATTAAACTTTAATTATATTTAGTTAATTTTTAGTCAAACTGAACAAATCTTGTACCACTGTTCAAGCATTTACTGTACATATATATATGTGTATGTATGTAAGCACATATGTATGTATGTTTACCGCTCACACCGCTTATATTTGTATATATTGTAGCACTGTTTGTATATACATGGAACGGATAGTAAACGGAACAGATGTGTGTTTTGCGCTCGCGCTAGATATTTTCATTTTAATTAGTTAAAGGAATTGTATTTTATACATTTTATGTCCAACAGTACCATTTAAGTGCAAGCTGAATCAACTGAAGTGAGTGGCGCATAAATAAACATACAAAAAAAACAAATAAGCGAACAAAAAGTTGCATAAATAAAATAGTTTGTTTTGCTGTTGTTGTTTTTGCTGCGGCGATAGCTGTGTTAACAAAAGTAAGTCAAGCTGAAATTGTTGGTATTGGGAAGGCACAGGGAACAATCTGCAGCAGATCTGCTTTGGACACCTCCGCAAAAGAGCATTGGAGCCGCTAAATCCAAGACAATTCGGATTAATCTCCATCCCTTTTGGTTTTGCTTTGCGTACCCGAGGGCGCTCCTCTGTTCAGATTCTCTCATTTGTTACTCTGTCCTTTGCCATCATATTCGCAATTGATGCCCTTTGCTCATCATTCCATATCAACAAACGTCAACTACTTCTTGGAATCGAAACAGCTGATCAGCTGGAAACGGAGTGCTGCCAAGTTAGTTTTACGCTTAGGTTATAGTAGCAATTGCTCATATCTTAAAATTATTGAAATTGCCATAAACTTCTGTATTGTGGTTAGTATATATTATTGCCATACGTTAACTTAGGGTATATTGCCACAGTAAAAAGTGGCAAAATGCCAACAGTAGAATGTAAAGAATGTACTGCCAAATTGTTTCAATTAGATGAAATGATAACATGCTCTGGGGGGTGTGGCTATAATTTCTGTCTAAAATGTAGCAATATTAAAAGGAATGAAATTAAAATAATCACGGAAAATATAAATTTGAAATGGTTTTGTAATCAGTGTACTTCATCTGATACGAATACGAAATTTATCGAAATCAAACATTTAATAAGTAAATGTGACTAATCTAAGTTGAAGGCGGCTGATGTAAAACAAGTTTTGGAGCAACTGATTAACAACAAATGTACGCAAATAAAACCGAGTATTGTTTCAGATTCTAATACATTTCTGGAACATAACATTGGAGTGAGAATTAATGCTATGAAAAATGAAATCATTAAGGAAATTTCTAGTGAACTGCAAAAATGTAATGACTTGGTAAAAAACATTCAGCCGGTAATTAGTACAGAAAATGCGCCAATATCATATGCCCAAGCTGTCAAAACAAATGAAAATAAAATTGTTATAAAGCCCTTAAACAAAAACAAAAACGTTAAGGAAACAAAAGAGGCGCTGAAAAAGGTAATCGAACCCACCGACGGTCTTGTTAAGACTGTGAAAGAAATTAATAGAGGGGGAATAGTTTTAGAATGTAAAAATAAAGATACTTGCGAAAAAGTGCATCAAAAAATAAGAGATAGTATTGGAACGGAGTTCCAGGCCCAGAAAGCTAAAGGAAAAGAGGAAATAAAAAAGATACTGAAAATAGTTGGGTTAACCGAAAAAATAAATAATGATCGCATAATAGAATGTCTAACTAAGCAAAATGATGAGTTCTTGGGAAAGGAGTTGAAAGTACTGAAAGTATACGAAAATAGAACGCGAAGAGAAGAAAGCTTCAACATTCTAGTTGAAACAAATGCTTTATCCTATGAAAGTGCCTTGAAACGTAAACAAGTAAATATCGAATGGGACACTTGCATGGTATTTGAGCATCTAAATATTATGAGATGCTTTAAATGTTTGGGTTATAAGCACAAGTCAAGTGATTGTACAAATAAAAAGGCATGTAGCAGATGTGCTGGAAATCACGATGTTAAGCATTGCGGCTCTGATATAATAAGGTGTGTAAATTGTTGTGAACTTGTTCAGAAAAAAGTAATAGATGTTAATGTAAATCACTCAGCATTCAGTTTGGATTGCCCTGCATACCAAAAATACGTTCAAGCCAAAAGCAAAACTATAGTTTAGCAACGAAGTATTCAGGAATTGAATATCATTTATTTAAACATAAACAGTACTACAGCTAATAAGTGTGAACTTGAGAAACTAATAGAAATTTTTAAGCCCCATTTGGTGCTATGTTCAGAAACTTGTTTGACCGAAGACATTACAAACTACGAAATACAGGTAGAAACCTACACCCTAATTAGATGCAACTCGAATAGTAGACACACAGGCGGTGTTTTAATTTACGTCCATCACTCAATTAAATATGAAACTCTCGTTAATTACTCGTGGGATAAAAATATTTGGTGTCTTCTTTTAAAAATTGGAAATGTTACCCCGAAATACCAAATAGGGGTAATATATCACTCGCCAAATTCTAGCGATGCTGACTTTATCAGCTACCTCAGTGAAATTTTAAACAATACTTGCCTAGATGATAATACTGTATTTATTGGAGACTTCAATATAAATCTATATAAAGCTACAACGTACAGTAAAAAATTGGTAGAGTTATTTCAGTCCTTCTCAATGGTTCAGAAAATTAATTTTTATACTAGGAAATCGGAAGAGGTCGAAACCATGATTGATTTATTATTTACCAATAGCAAAAACATTTCGTGTCAAAGAATGGATATGCATCGGATCTCCGATCATGAGACAATTTATGTCAAGATCGAGTTGGAGAAAATATATAAAATGAGAGCAAACAAATTTATTATATCTTGGGAAAATTACACAAGTGATAATCTTCTTCACCAACTGAGGCAATACAATTACAGGGATTTTTCGAAATTAAGCATCGATGATAAATCGAAATTTTTAACTAATGTCTTGTCGCATTCAATGGGCATTCTAACATACACTAAAGAAATAAGGCTTAAGCTCATGAACAAGTGGTATTATGCTGAATTAGCAAACCTTAATAAACAAAAGTATAATCTTTACAGGATAGCATTAGAAACAGGGGCCTGGAGTGACTATAATACAATCAAACGTAGATACAAGAGGATGGTAAAGGTTAAAAAGGTTAAATACTTGGAGCATAAAATAACAGTTAATATTGGAGATAGCAAATCAATGTGGAAGCATCTAAAAAATTGCATAAGTATGTCAAAGGAAATAAACGCCATTAATAAAGTGTTAATTCACAACAACTTGTACACAACGGAAAATGAGATTGCACAATCACTAAATAACTACTTTATTGACAGCATTATTGAAATTACCTCAAATATAGAACCTGGTAAAAAAGAATCCTTTACGACTCCAAATTGCACACATAACTTTAAATTTATAGAAATCGAAACCGATGAAGTGCTTGAAATTGTCAGTGGTTTTAAAAATAAAATTGGAGGGAAAAAACTATTATCTGAGGGAGTCATAAAAGACTCTATAACATATACAGGGTACTTTTACACGCAGTTAATTAATGAAAGCCTAAAATATGGTGTTGTTCCTGATCACTGGAAAACATCTATTGTTGTGCCAATTGAGAAAGTCAAGAACACAATCAGAGCCGACGAGATGAGACCAATTAATACGTTGCCTAGTGATGAAAAAATTCTTGAAACGGTAGTTAAAAAACAACTAATAGAATATTTAGAAACTAATAAAATATTAATGCCACAACAGTCTGGTTTTAGGAAAAGGCACTCGTGTGAAACTGCACTAAACTTAGTATTAGCTCGCTGGAAAGAAGAATTGAGCAGAAATAAATACATAGTTGCTGTCTTCTTAGACTTAAAGCGCGCATTTGAGACCATAGATCAAGAGTTACTTCTAAATAAATTGAGTAATATAGGGATACGGGGCGTTGAGCTAAAATGGTTTCAAAGTCTTATTACAAATCGTTACCAGAGAACAGAGATTGGATCGTCGGTATCTGACAAAAGAAGTATAGTGGTTGGTCTACCTCAAGGCTCAGTGCTAGCACCTATATTATTTAATATATACATAAATGATATTGCCAACGGTATTAAATATTGTGATATTAATCTTTTCGCTGATGACACGTTAATCATGTTAAGTGGTGACCATATTACTGATATTGTTTCAAAACTACAAGATGACCTAAATAAAATATATAATTGGCTATGTTTAAACAAACTTAAAATAAATTTAATAAAACATGGTCATATCTAGAAGAAATATTGATATGCATGAACTTCGTAATTTAAACATAAACCAACAAAAAATAGAAAGGGTGCAGAGCTTTACGTACTTGGGTATAAAAATTGATGAGAAGCTACAGTTCAATGATCATATTGACTATACCGTAAGCAAAATAGCAAAAAAAATGTACTTTATGCGGCGTACTTGCAAATTACTGAAAAGGAAATATAAAATAATGGTATATGGATCAATAATAAAACCTCTCCTCAATTATTGTCCAACAATTTTCTTCATAATGAATGATAGCCAAATTTATAAATTGCAGAAACAACAGAACCAAGCAATGAGATTCATTCTTCGAAAACGATATGACACGCCCATTAGAGACATGTTATCAGCCCTTGGTTGGCTAAGTGTGAAACAACAGCACTTTTATTATACGATGAAATTTGTTAAAAACATTATTGAAGATAATTTACCAGAATACCTAAAGATTAACTTAAAGTATGGCAGCAATGTACACAATAAAGATACACGTAAGAAAAATGACTTCAATTTACCCATGTTAAAAAGCGAATCTGATAAATGTAATCTTTATTACAAGGGTCTTAAAAGTTATAATGAATTACCAAATACTGTCAAGCAATGTAAAAACATCAATGAGTTTAAAAGAAAGTTGTTTGAATTTTGTAAATCTATCCCAATATAATGTAATGTATTACTTTATATCTGTTTTCCGTTTACTATTGTTCCGTAATTTCAAGTTGTAATTGATATATATGAATGAATTTCCAAATGATTTTATTAGGCTTAAGCAATGTAATATTAAATAACTAGATTAAGTCTACATATATTGTAATGAATTAGGCTCAAGAGAGCTGTAATAAATAAATAATAATAATAATAATAATATGTGTATATAATATAATCTACGTTTTGTAAATGAGTTGGGGTTAGTAATATAAATATGTACGAAAAGAGATTAAATTAATTAATCGCAAATACTACTTTTAACGTAATTTGAAATTTAACACTAGAGAAATTCAAATCCGTAAATATTATTTTTTTTCCTACATTATTTCATTACATTATTTCGATATATTTTTTTCGACATTTTTATTTTCGACATTTTTCTTTTCGACGATTTTTTTCTAGACATTCTTCATTTTCTATTTATTTCTTACATATCGTACCAGACCCGTTTTACTGATTAGGGTACTTATTTGGGTTTATCCGCTGGGCAGATGAAGGCGACGAAGGACCACTGTCGAAGGTGTCGAGACTTTTGCCGCCGCTCTTAGTTGCGCACGCTGCACCGTATAACTGTCAGTACGACGGGAGTACTGCTCTGTCTTCGCGGCAGTTGCGATTTTATGCGGCGTTGGAGCACTGATTCACAGTACCGCAAATATAAGTTTGAACGTCGTGGGTGCTAGCCCAACAAGCGAAAGCTAACCCCAAATGCGAACGGTTTGGCGACTTATGGAATTTGATGCACAAACCGTGGACCACCTTAATCAAGGTTCAATTGAAACGCGGGAGTCGAGTTTAACAATTCAAAGGCCTGTAAAAATTCCATACAAAATGGCGTACAAGAAATGGCTAAGAAATTTTCTTGAGTCAAATTTCCTTCAGGCAGTACACAGTTCTTAAGAAATTTGCTACGCTTTCTACTACGGTTTCCTAAAGTTTTTTTTTGTGAAAAAAGAGCATAACGCAACCCAGGTTAGCAACATAAATATATGCCCGTTCCATTATTTCTTGAGGAAAGAGTGAGGCAACAGGCTGTGAAATATCAAAATCGTCAAAATTCCTTGGACACACACACGAAATAATTGCAATGTTTTCTTGACCGTTTTCTTGAGAGCTGCATACAGGCCATAACTTAAGTCTGGTTTTCATTAGGTCATATTTGACGCCAAATGTTGCCAAATAATGAAATTTTGCCCTATAACAAACCTTTTTATATGAGGTAATAACTTGTACTTTCTAAATAATATAAATTTCTGTAGCATTAATTATGCAATTTTCTTCAGAAAGGTTATTTAATGAAAAAATTAAATTTTTTTTTTTAGTATTTCTGACTCAAAAATATAAAGATCAGAAAAATTATGTACATCAACTGAAAGATAAACTAACCATCTTTATTTTGACATCTTTAGTTGTTTAATCGGTTATGTAGTTCATAAGATATAAATATTTCAAAATATCGAAGAATTTAACTTAACCTACTATATCATCTTAATTTTTTACTTGCGCTAAATAATTTTGGTAAGGTTAAAATCAGCATGAAGAGTTCTATCCAATTACATTTGTGGTTTGTCTATAGCTAAACGGTATTCTATACTTTTTGTAAAAATTTAACATCACATTTGACATCAGTAATGAAAACGGAATGTCAATCATCTGACACCGAAATTTGACGACAGTCTTTGACATGCACTGTGGTATCGACATTTGGTCAGTTTTTAAAATGTAATGAAAACGCATTTGACATCAAATGAACAGCTGTCAGATGAAGGCAGTTTTTGATGTCAGTGATTTTGACCTAATAAAAACCAGCCTTTACGTTAGCTGACAACGTGCTGACATAGGGTTGCCAACGCGGCCGTACAAAATTCAAAAAGTATTTACATTTTGCTCAAAGTAGCAGTTTTACATACGTAGCTATATGTATGCATACATATATAAACGAATTTATGCGTATAATCGCCAATAGCAAAATTGTTAAAAATAAACGAAGTTATGCGGTTGCAGTGCTGCTCTCCTCAACAGTAGTTGCGTTCCTTTTCTCCCAGAAATAGTCGGAAAATGTCCGAAGTAGTCAGATTTAGTCCAAAAAGCGTTCCTTAACTCGAAAATGACAGCAAAAATGAGAGAGCAACACTCAGTGAGAGTGACTCTTCAGTCCGAAGTAGTCAGATTTACCGCCCTATTCCCACAACACTGACAAAATTCATCATATGATTATTGTCACAATTACTGCGCCTAAAACATAATATAAACATTGTTTCGCCGTTGTCACTTACTCAGTAGGTCATAACAATAAAACTGACAATTGTCATACGACAGCTTAAAATAAATTTGCGGCATAGTATTAGGCGCAGTAGTACGGCCACTGAGTTTTGTCAGCCGTGTGGGAATAGGGCGGTTAGTCAGAAGAATTTTTTCTGGCAAAATCCTGAAAAGTGTCAAACTCAACTGAATTTAAATTAACGGAAATTAAAGAATACACAAAAAGTGAGAATAACCTAAAAAGTAAAAAAAGTGAATTGAAATTGGAAGGAAGCAAAAAAAAAATTGATATAGTAAGTGTTTATTGTGCTTGTGCTTGTGTGAATGTGTTTTGTACATACATTTCCATTCTTATTTCACGTTAGTGTTGTTGTTGCCATTCTTTGGACTAAAAATTTGGTTTTTTGCGTTCCTTTACTTTTTTCTGTTATTCTCTTTTAGTGAGCGCATTTTGCTTACGCTCTGGCATTTTGACACTTTTCTGATTTTAGTCCAAAAAGATAAGGAATGAACCTAATATTTAATAAAAAGTAATGTTGTTGCCTTTTCGGGTAACAGCCTGTTTCTAAAAGGGTCGTATATCAAAACTCGCTCGAGGCGAAAAACATGAATCTTGACAAAATTGTAAATTCTTTTCGATTGACGCTGCACCAGTTGAGAGGACTTTTAGCTATATTTATTANCCTAAAAAGTAAAAAAAGTGAATTGAAATTGGAAGGAAGCAAAAAAAAAATTGATATAGCAAGTGTTTATTGTGCTTGTGCTTGTGTGAATGTGTTTTGTACATACATTTCTATTCTTATTTGACGTTAGTTTTGTTGTTGCCATTCTTTGGACTAAAAATTTGGTTTTTTGCGTTCCTTTACTTTTTTCTGTTATTCTCTTTTAGTGAGCGCATTTTGCTTACGCTCTGGCATTTTGACACTTTTCTGATTTTAGTCCAAAAAGATAAGGAATGAACCTAATATTTAATAAAAAGTAATGTTGTTGCCTTTTCGGGTAACAGCCTGTTTCTAAAAGGGTCGTATATCAAAACTCGCTCGAGGCGAAAAACATGAATCTTGACAAAATTGTAAATTCTTTTCGATTGACGCTGCACCAGTTGAGAGGACTTTTAGCTATATTTATTAATTTTTTTATTGCGGTGCAATAATTCCTTTTTGAGAAGTGCATCAAGGCTGCAAATGTCGGATGTACCCTCCTGACTTGCATATTCACAACTAGCATCATGGCAAGATCTTTGTTTAAGCACCATTGTTTTCCAAAAATTTCTTCATTCTCATTCTTTTGGTTGTTCAGAATTTTTAACGTTATCAGCGTTTTTCGATTTTAATTTTTGGAATTTGGAATCCTTCCTTCTGTGACTGGTTCGAAAAATTTGTGCTTTAGCGTGGTTCTTAATATACCGATATGGCAAATAAATTTTTATTCTTTAGGGATGAAAATTTCTAAGAAAATTCTGTTTTGAGAGTCGTGGCTGCCAGCCGAATTAGTTTGAAATCTTGTTATATTGGTAAAAAGGCATCCCGTTTTTATACCCGAGCGTACTTGTGCACAAGGGTATTATAACTTTGTTCACATAACGGTTGTTTGTAACAGGCAAAACGAATCGAGATAGATATAGACAAATGTATACATAAATGATCAGAATGAAAAGAGAAATCGATTAAGTGGTGACTGTCTGTCCGCCCCTCCGTCCGTCTGTGCACCAGAGTCCTGCACTGAATGAATAAAACAACGTTAAGCTGCTTGCGAGAAACTAAAGGCCCGTTTACATACAACTTTGGCGTTGCGTTGGCGTTGGCGTCGCTTCGACAGCTGACTATGAATACATGCATTTATATGAAAGTATCCACATAACCAAAGTTGGGCAACGCCAACGCCAACACAACGCAGAAAGATGGCCAACTCGCAACTTTTCGCGCGCGTCGCTCGTCAGCTGTTCCAAATAATCAAAATTAAGTGATTTAACTTTCCTTTTTAATCAAATGCGGGCAATAAATATAGTTTTTAATGTAATTACTGATATAAAATTTTGATTTATCTGCCGCTATTATGTTAATTTAGTGATNTGGTTCCAACGGGGAGCATATAGGATCAAATGTGTCCGCGCTAATAACCACTAGGGAGCATAGATGCGAAAGTAAAACATTGAGTTCATTAAAAATCTTCATTGGGTCTGCATTATTGCTTTCGAACAACTTGTTTACTTTTTGCACCTGAAAATTAGGCAAATAGTAAAATCGGCTAAAAACGGCTAACTTTTTTTTACAAACCGGCTAACAAATCGGCTGCCGGCTAGATCGAATTTTCTCCGGCTAGTTGCTATCAAAACCGGCTAAATCTAGCCAGAAAACGGCTAAAATGGCAACGCTGGTTGTATGTGGACGGGCCTTAAGTGTGAAGCAAGCGAAACAATCACGGAGAGTAAGCAAGTGTGAATGGCGCTCACTTATTGTTATGAAGAAGAGAGCGCCGGCTTGTGAGCTAGGGAGTTTGTGTTGAGCAAGTAATCACAAGTGTTTGACTTATGAGCTCCAATTTATATTGCTCACTGGCTTCGTTTCGCTTAGTCTAGGGCAGTGTCCGCCAAAAAGAGAAGTCTTAAAATGAGAATGTATTAGTTATGAAATAAAAATGAGAATGTGTTGGTGGTAATGCACGGAAATGCGTCATCAACCTGCTTCGCCTATTGTTTGCATGCAACTAAATAAAATTTGTTGTAGAGGTGGGTAACTCAACTCAGAGTTGAGTTATTGAGTTGATTCCTATAAGTGAATCGGTAACTCAGACTCCCTGTCCAAAAAAAATGTAACTCAGTAACTCAGTTGATGCCGTAGGGCTCACATGAATCAATTGAATCATAGTGGCTCATATTTGTCCATATAACTCTCTCGCTTCGCCACAGTGTTTAGCATAGCAAAGTCTTGCATTTTGATTTTGCATGAGGCGAATTTATACAAGGTGGTGGCAAGAATACAACAACAACAACCACATGTATTTTGTATTGCGGGTGTTATGTCAAATCTCACAAATTCTTATAATTTCGTTTTTTTTTTTAGTTTTTCTCGAAATATGTATGTATGTAAGATATATAAGATGTGCATATCAAATCAGTTGCCTTTCCAACCATATCCACATTTAGAAATTCGGTACAATAGGTTTCGAAATATAAGCTTTAGAAAATATTGAAAATTCCACCTTTACCCTCCCCCTAGCACCGCCCTATTAATTTGCACACAAAAAAAATTACACCTTTCAAATCAGTAGAAAGGAGCTGACCCCGCCCACTTTAAAGTTTTGTTTTATCTCAACGGCCGNTATGCCTCAAAACGAGTCTACGATACGAATGAGTGTAACATACAAAGAGTCAAATGAGTTAGTTGAATGAGCTGACTCCTTAAAGTGAGTTGGGGTCATTGAGTCAACTCCTATAAATTTGCTGAGCTACCCACCCTTAATTTGTTGCTCTGCTACTCTTTCTGTTGACGTTCGGATTGTGTACGTGTAAGAAGCCGATTGTGTACATGTGAAAGGCCGAATATAGTTCGTTTCCCAGGAAAGTGTTTGGCGGTCACTGGTCTAGGGACACGATATCGAACCGAAAGTATCGATATGGTACTCATTTAAAGTATCGCTTTAAAAATATCGGGTACCCATTAAAATCGGAATAAAAAGACTCGATATTCCAAATATCGATACCAAAATCCAAAAAATGTATCTGAATATAGGCCGCTAGGGTGTAGTGGTTAGAAGTGCGCAACCCTTGAAAATGAAAAACAGCTTCCCATAAAATACAATCGCCGTTCAGAGTCGACATAAAACTGTAGGCACCCCCTTTGTGCCACAACATTAAGGCCCACGCGACAAATCGGAGGAGAAGTTCAGCCAAACACTAACATATTGTGTAAGCGCCGGACTTTATTATTATTACGACACGTAGAGATTGAGGTGTTGACTTAAACATTAATTACCGTTTAAAAATGTTCGTATTTAAAACAAGTGAAAAGTAGTAAGTAAGTAAGTAAGTAAGTTTTATTCATTATTATCTTAAAAGAATTAAATTTGATACATCAAATACACAGATACATTAGTAAAACTTAATTTAATAAGATAATAGTTAATGGCGTTGAGTGTCCCAATAAATGGACAGAGATAACGCCATATTCTTAATATATATAATTAGTTGTTGAGTATTGTGGGGTACAAATAGTTGTAAACAAAAAAGGAATATGGATTATCCAAAAATCAATTTGCAATTAAATTTACCAGATAAAAATTACAGAAGAGTAGCAATACAATTTTTTGCAATATTTAAGTAGAAAAAGCGATCATGTTAAAGGCCGCAGCAGAACTTCCATGTCGTCATGTTCGAAGCCGAGAAGCCACGATTTCACTGCCTTAAGGAAGACGGTTAACCTTCTAATGACTTGAATAGCTTTAGGGAGTTTATTAAAAACCATACAAGATACTATGGTAAAGAAATTACGAAACATGGTGGTGCGAGAGGCAGGTACTGCAACATTTGAATGCGAGCTGCTTCTCAACCTGTACGAATTGCATATTGGACTACGTAAGTAACCACTTCTCATAAAAAAAACTTTCAAAACATTATAGTAGTATAACTGCCTCACAGGAAGAATATTTAGTCTTCGGAAAAGGTACATAGAATGCGCTAGACGGGTAGCTTTACATATTCTTCTTAAGAGACACTTCTGCAGTATCAAGAGCGGACGAATTTTGCTATTATATGCACTACCCCAGCAACTAATACCGTATTGTAATTTTGACTGTATAAGTCCATAGTACACCATTTCCAATACACTGCTCGAACATAATTTATGAAGACGATAAAAGGAGCGTACAGTTGATAGTAGATATTGTTTCATAGCCGAGATATGCGAAGACCAACTCAAGTTTTGATCAATTATAACTCCCAAGTACTTAAAACTGGACACAACTTCAATCTTGAAACATTTGGTGTCACAGTCCAATTCTGGTGCATAATCAGCGCGTGACCCGTTATTAGCACAAGTGTGGTTAGGTAGATTGTGCCGCATACAGACTGCAGAGTGAAAAGTAATATCACCAATTGGCATTTCCCTACTGCTAAGACTGAAATACATTAATTTTGTTTTGTTACTTACAATGAGTTTGTGGTTGGCAAACCACACCCTCAATAGGTGCACATCGTGACTTATATCAGTAAAAAGATTAAAAGAGTTATCAGAGCAATAAGCAATTGCCAAGTCATCGGCAAATGCTGTGACTCTTCCTATAAAAGGTATTGAAAAGAGCGAGTTTATATAAATCAAAAATAGAATTGGCCCAAGCACCGAGCCTTGAGGTACTCCCAAATCCAATAGTCTGGTTGTACTTAGATTATTACTTATTTTTACTCTCTGCCTTCGTAAAGTTAAATAGGATTTAAACCAATCTAGAACGTTTCCCCGGAAACCTAACCAAATGGATTATTTTTTTTTTTTTTATGGTCATAAGTGAAGTGAAGTGGACGCATAAAATTTTAACTACGCGTTTTCAGTTGTTTTATATTGGAAAAGCGGCGATTTGTTATTTTAAAGTGTGTTCGCAGTGAAGAAAACTACCTGCAGTAGTGAAATACAGTGTCACAAACGTAGCGGAGTCAAGATAAGTATATAAATTTATATAAAAAAGAACATNAAAATTTTAACTCCGCGTTTTCAGTAGTTTTATATTGGAAAAGCGGCGATTTGTTATTTTAAAGTGTGTTCGCAGTGAAGAAAACTACCTGCAGTAGTGAAATACAGTGTCACAAACGTAGCGAAGTCAAGATAAGTATATAAATTTATATAAAAAAGAACAATTTCCTTTANTATATTGGAAAAGCGGCGATTTGTTATTTTAAAGTGTGTTCGCAGTGAAGAAAACTACCTGCAGTAGTGAAATACAGTGTCACAAACGTAGCGGAGTCAAGATAAGTATATAAATTTATATAAAAAAGAACATTTTCCTTTCTTTTGGCGATCCAAAGAGAAAGCCCCAAATAAAAAGGAAAATAACAAATAGGCAGTACTTTTGGCGCGCTAAACAGCTGATCGCGATTTCAGTGATAGCAAAAAGCTCAAGTCCATAACACACGCTTTTCACAAAGCTTTCCACTGAGCTTAGCGCTGACACAAACCGAACT
>NW_016163504.1:13527-36180 GCF_001687245.7 Rhagoletis zephyria | reverse complement strand
AAAGTATTGGCACAGTAAATTTTCCGCAATATAAGCAATTTTATTCTAAGTTATTTTCAAAAATTTTTTATAAAAATAAAATCTCTAAACTATGTGCAAAACTCAGGAAAACTCAATAAAATTGCATACTAATTCTAAGGTGCAAGTTTTAAATTGCTAGAAAATCGCGATTTTTTTCACGCAGTTTCTTCCATACAAAGTATGTTCGACAATTATTTTTTGTGCGGAGAAAATGTGCAACACCATCCACTAAAAAAAAAACTGCAAAAAATCAACGAGCAACTTAACTTGTTGCACTTGTTGTAATAAAACTGAATGGGCTATAAAACTGCAAATTTAGAATTTTTCTAAAAAATCTCAATATTAAACTATATTTTTATTAAAAATCATCGAAAATAAATTAGAATAAAAAACTTTGCTTATATTGCAAAAAATTCATTGCGCCAATAGGGCTGGGAAATTTTATTTTGTCCATGCGGGATGCCTTAGGAGTATTCTACATGAGATTCCAAGCAAATTTTCCGAAGAAACCGTGGATCCAAAATCAATTTCGAGCTTGGCAAATTACGAAAAAAAGATTTTTTTCTTCGCAGCGTTTTATTTTTGGCGGAGTGTTCTAAAGAAGTGTTTATTTTTTTTTTTTTATAAATATATGTATGCTAGAATGAGTTTTTGGTATAAGGAATCCGTCTCTGGATTTATATTTTTCTTAAAACATCCGCCAGAGGCCGCAACAGCGACAATTTTTGAAATTTTCTTAAGGCTTGTTTTCACTATGCCAAATGCTAGGGCGTCAAATAAGTGAAAATACATTGCTCGAAACTGATTTTAGAATCCTGGTTTCCTCGACAAAGCTTAGCGTAGAATTTCATGTAGAATATGTACTTTTATGTCATACCCGCAAAAAAAAAAGAAAAATAGAAAATCACCCATACAAATTCACCCGCCCTAATGCACATACATACTTATACACATATTTTTAAACATACATACCTACAAAGGTGTGATAAAAAGTTTCCATTTTAAGAGCTTTACTTAAAAATTTAAATTACTGCTTTATCTCAAACAAAGTTGTAGGGAAATGAGCCATTCAGTTGTAGTTGAAGTAGAAAGCCAACGCACTCGTAAAACTTAAATAACAAAAACGAGAAAAATATAAAATCTAGCATGAATATTTTTAATAAGCGAATCTAAAAGCAGGAAATTGTGTGCCTGTGAAAGTTAATTGACTCCACACAGCGTTGGCTTTATCCAGAAACAACAGCTTTTGAATGAAGATAGTTTTTTTTTACACATTTTTCGTTTCAGTTATTTTTGAAACTTGCTTTTTACAAACAATTCGAATAATTTTTCCCACCAAACTTTATACTAAAACAAATCAAAACTTGCCAACTATGTATTAGATTGACTCTCCGAAAGTGTGGATACATTTGTTCTGGCATATTGCATATCTTTAAAAAGGCGTGGGTGGTCTCAAGTTTAGCAACTAGTTTCAACTGGCAGATTGTTGCGTCTTTGCTTAAAGGAAAAGATGTGCAGAATCGCCTTCCCACAACACCCGCACCTACATCGTAAGGTGTTTTGGTGCCAACGGTATCACATTTTTTTAGTGAATTGTCGAGCAGCCATGTTGGATTGGAGTAGGAAATGTCAAACAAAGGACACAGAGACTCAATCTGGGAACTTTTTCGGGATTTTAGAGATTCTAGAGATTTTCGGTTTTCTCGGAACTTATCGATACAAAAATTTATATTTTTTATCGATTTTGTTATCGATATTAACGATTTTGTTATCGATATTTATCGATTTTGTTATCGATATTTGTCGATTTTGCTATCTATATTTATCAATATTGTTATCGATATTTATCGATTTTGTTATCGATTTTGCCATCGATGTTTTCTAATCGATTTTATTATCGATATTTAGCGATTTTTCCATCGATATTTTTATCGATTTTGTTATCCATTTTAATATCGATATTTAACAACTCAATCTGGGAACTATTTCGGGATGTTAGAGATTTTCGGTTTTCTCGGAACTTATCGATATAAAAATTTATTTTTTTTATCGATTTGGTTATCGATATTACCGATTTTGGTATCGATATTTATCGATTTTGTTATCGATATTTTTTATCGATTTTTATCGATATTTATCGATTTTGTTATAGATATTATTATCAATTTTCTTATCGACATTTTTAACCATGTTGTTGTCGATATTTTTATCGATTTTCTTATCGGCATTTTTATCGATGTTGCTATCGATAATTTTATCGATTTTTCTATAGAGATTTTTATCGAATTTGTCATTTTGGGATTTAGATCCCTTCTTTTACCTAAGAGTGTTTAGTGGTAAACAAGGGCTTCGTGACTTTGTTGATAATCTCCACTGAACTCTTTTTTGACCCCTGAGAATGTGGTCAATATAATTCAGATGGATAAAGTTCAAAGGCTTGCTTAAGATCTCACTACCGATGGGACTATGCAGCCGCAGTATACGATAAAGTTGTTTCCGGTAGAACTAGTTATAGGCGCCATAGACGGTGCGTCTGACTCGCGTGTCATCAGTGTATGTCTTGACTTGCTTTTCGACTACACACGGGTGAGTCACCCACAGTCATGACCGAGTTTTGTCGCTGTAACTAACACATATTTACTTTCACTAACACATCCAAACCGACTCGCGAGTCAGACGTACCGTGTATGCCGCCTATTACTCGCCAGAAAAGTCGCAATCAGTGTNAAACTCTTGTGGAGTGTTTGTGCACTGTCATCAGATAAATCTCCCAGGGAGGTTTATGTAAAGATACAGAGAACCCTGAATAAGATCGATTATTGGTGCACTTTGCAGGGTATTGCTGTCAATCCCCGCAAGACAAGCCTAGTCTTCTTTACGCAGAAAAGAAAATTTAAAGCTCTCAACCTTCCAGTGCTTAGAGGCGTAAACCTAAGTCTTTCCGTGAATGTGAAATATCTAGGGGAAAACTAGATACGAAACTGACATGGAAAGGTCACGTCAAGCTGAAGGTAAATCGAGCGCTGAAAGTTTACAAACAGTGTGGGAGAACTTTTAGTAAGACCTGAGACCGTCATGTACTCTGCTGTAGTATGGTGGCACGCAGAACCATAGTAAGAACCACGGTTTCTGTGTTAAACATACTACAAAGGAGCATGTGTATAGGCATTATAGACGCTATGAGTCCAACGTCAGGACCGGCTTTTAATGCTTTGTTAGATTTGCCATCACCGGATTTAGTAATTCAAGAGGAGGCACTCTCTTGGTTTGTTTCACGACGATCGGAGTGCTGGGTACAGACAGAATGTTGTTAGAGCAATGCTCTTGCTTTTTGGCACCTAATGGCAAACTGATACCTGGAGTTTCCTCTGGAAGAAATTACCGTGTTAGATTTTATACAAGGGAGCAATGGATAGATCCAGACACTCTCTTGGGAAGCTCGGTGAAAACTTTGTATACCGCCGCTCAAAGATTGAAAATGATACGGAGCCGGATGGCATCTGGACGGTAACTTCAGATGCTTTACTGCTTTGGGTGCAAGGTAAGGGTCTTTCATTCGAGAGTCGTTGCGATACTGAAAGTGACAGACTGTATATTTGCCGAAAGGAGGCGCAGACATAAAATCAGGATCTGCAAAGAACGCGAAACTGATCTAAAGGCCTTGGAAACCGCTTGGACCTCTTTAATTATAGTCCAGGAATAAAAGTTGAGGATAAACTCTGTTGCAAGGTGGAATGAGCTATAACTTGTGTGGATGCTGTGTTCAACGAACGGTGTTCAGGCAACGAATTGGCTAATTAATTGGCGAACTGCGATTTTCTGGAGCATCCAATTAGGCCGCAGCCAATTTTAGGGCCAACATAGCGGAAATGATCGGCTAGCATAACTTTAGGCACTAGGTGTTGTTGTCTGCCTAATACCGAACAACCTTACTTAATAATGAGCTTCGACTTCTCATCATCGTCAAGCGGAAGCTGTATGCTGTCTCTGTGGATAGTTCACTTTAGTGCATTTGGGAACATAGACGGTTATGGTCAGGTAGAAAACACTGTCCGGCAAAATTAAGCGAAAATATTTTACCAGAAGCAAGGCTACAAGGCCAAAGGTTTTCGACGTACTGAATCCTTATTAGGGTTCATAACTGCTCTGGCGACTCAGGTTTCTGAGATGTTTTAGCATAAAAGTGAAAACAAGTGCGATTTTTTCCTATATTTTCGGCTGAATAGGAGCACGAATAGTTTGATCGAATATCTTTTTTTTTCGTCGAGATATTGAGATTTCAAAATTAAAAGTCTCAAAGAAGACCAAGACCTTTCTAGCGTAAGGAAGGTTAAGATCCTGAGAACCTGGTCAATTGAAGGTTCCCTTACGCCGCTTAGCATTAAATTCCTTCTAAGACTAGAAGATCCTAGAATTGACAACTCGTGGCAATTTCTTCTGCCTCGAACCCACATTGACCTATCATAGTGTACTATGTTTTTATATGTTTAAAAACCAACTTGTAACTGATAATTAGAATAGAATGGGCATTTACGATCGCTTAGCTGCCTGAAGAGATGACTAAGAAAAGCCCAATCCATTTCAAACTGCGACCCTCCCGAAGCCTAACAAAATTATGTATGCATGTAGAGAAGTTTATACTAAAAACGTCTTCAGAGCCGCGCTTGAAGTTGAATTAAAGACGACCTTGGTCCCTTACGCCTCTTTTTACTTACTGCCTTCTGAGTTTACCCAATCAGGCTGGTTCGACAAAGACGATTGAAGGTCATTCTCTTAACAACTCGTCACAGTATTAACATGTTTTTCGATGCTAAATAATTATCTCAGAGCTAATAATTAGAACATGCCCTAATGACCGTTTGGCTTCCTGAAAATATGACTAAAAAAAGGAACCTTTAAAATCCTTCTACCTTAAAATCCTGCTTCTGTATGTGGAGGGTTTCATCCTAGAAGCAACTACAGACCCGCAGTTGAAGTTGGTTGAGTTTTCATTATTCATGTGACCGAGAGGAAGTCCCAACTTTCGCCTTTATTATCAAGAAGATGAGAGGAATAACTTGGCTTAGTAAACGCGTGTTTTTTTCATATTTTTCATCCGGAACTGATGGCTATCTCAAAGGCCGCATCACTGGTACAGTATGATATGATTCCTAGTCATGTTATTTTTACTCACAGCTGGGCGGCTGTCAAATACCCGGGCAAAACATCGCTTACTTCAAAAGTAGTTGCTCAATGCCGCCGATCTCTCAACGAGAGGAATGAGGCATAGCTGGCAGTGTTGCCATTTTGGTGCTTTTGATGCTAGATTAAGCTCTTTATTTTTCTATTTAGCTCCAAAAATTTGGTTTTAGCTCCTAGCTTTTTTTTAGCTATTTTCAAATTTATCTAGCGCTTTTTAGCTTCAGAAAGTTTAAATTATATTTGGTATATATAAGCCAAAACTTAAGCGTTGATAAAATGGAAATTTTGCGAGATGCAGTGTATACATCATAATCTCTTGGATCTAGGTTAAAGAATTCAAAAATTAATTAGAAGAAAATCCTTTTTCTGATAGCGCGGATTTTGTTAAACCTTACTGATTTTACCTTTAAGGAGAGCTGGAAGAAAACTTTCCAGAAAAATTTTGCGAAAAAATTACTAATTGAAATATCTGGAATTATAGACTTTAACAGTTTGTAAAGTATTTTTAGTTCACTGTTATAAGTGCCATAGCAACGAATTTGAAATATAAGTATGCACCTTATTTTGGTTATAAAAAAAAANGAGAGGAATGAGGCATAGCTGGCAGTGTTGCCATTTTGGTGCTTTTGATGCTAGATTAAGCTCTTTATTTTTCTATTTAGCTCCAAAAATTTGGTTTTAGCTCCTAGCTTTTTTTTAGCTATTTTCAAATTTATCTAGCGCTTTTTAGCTTCAGAAAGTTTAAATTATATTTGGTATATATAAGCCAAAACTTAAGCGTTGATAAAATGGAAATTTTGCGAGATGCAGTGTATACATCATAATCTCTTGGATCTAGGTTAAAGAATTCAAAAATTAATTAGAAGAAAATCCTTTTTCTGATAGCGCGGATTTTGTTAAACCTTACTGATTTTACCTTTAAGGAGAGCTGGAAGAAAACTTTCCAGAAAAATTTTGNCCTTTAAGGAGAGCTGGAAGAAAACTTTCCAGAAAAATTTTGCGAAAAAAATACTAATTCAAATATCTGGAATTATAGACTTTAACAGTTTGTAAAGTATTTTTAGTTCACTGTTATAAGTGCCATAACAACGAATTCGAAATATAAGTATGCACCTTATTTTGGTTATAAAAAAAAAGATTTTTTCAGCACTTAAACTTATAAAATTCGTTCTTTTTATTAAAATTGCCAAAGATGTAAAAACAATCTTACGTCAATAAATGTTCAACCTTAACAAAAATATTTAGCTCTTCATTTTAGCTACTATTAGTANTTTTACCTTTAAGGAGAGCTGGAAGAAAACTTTCCAGAAAAATTTTGCGAAAAAAATACTAATTCAAATATCTGGAATTATAGACTTTAACAGTTTGTAAAGTATTTTTAGTTCACTGTTATAAGTGCCATAACAACGAATTCGAAATATAAGTATGCACCTTATTTTGGTTATAAAAAAAAAGATTTTTTCAGCACTTAAACTTATAAAATTCGTTCTTTTTATTAAAATTGCCAAACATGTAAAAACAATCTTACGTCAATAAATGTTCAACCTTAACAAAAATATTTAGCTCTTCATTTTAGCTACTATTAGTATTATTTAGCTGTTTTTTTCGACCGTTTTAGCTCCAAACGAAATTTTTCTCTGGCAACACTGATAGCTGGGTACCTCACCATTGCGACATTCAGGGAAATCGCAAGACTGGCCCATACACTTTCCAACCCGGGAAGATTGGGAAGGTGGTCTTATGTCGGTAAATGATGGTATTTTCATCTACATCGATGGCTCAAAGTTCGAAAAGGGAGTCGCCTCGGGTCTGTACTCCAAGGACCTTCAAATAAGGCAATCATACCTGATAGCTGCCAGGCGGAGATATTTGCCAAAGAGAAAACGGCTTTTCTCACACGGAATAGTAAGCCGCTGTCGGGGAATGTCACTATATTCGTTGACATCCAGGAGACATTGAAAACATTAGGCTCCAAGGTGGTAAAGTCGAAAGCAGCTCGGAAGTGTCGTTGGCTTTACTGAGTCATATCAAAACATCTCTCTGCTCGGTTCCTGGACATAGCAATATAGAAGGGAACGAAATAGCTGATTAAATGGCTGGACACGGCTCGGAAATGCAAATTACTGAAGCGAGTAACTCCCTACTACCACTGATTTCTTTTCTACTAAGGGTGATTGAACAATACACCACAGACGTAAACAAAAGACCTTTGGATCAATCGGAATGACTGTGAGATCCCAAGATCTTTGTGACCGAGACTTAAGAAGAGTCATACTGAGGAACTAAACAAATCTCCGATAAGGGCTCTTACCGGTGTCATCACAGGGCAATGTGCTATAGCACCAATACTCTATCGATGGCATATACCAACAAGCTCTCTCTGCAGAAGTTGTCGGGATGAAGATGGAAAGGAATGCATTTCCCACTTCTTATGTCAATGTCAGATCTCCAGATAAGGCGTCTCAAACTTTTGGGATAACAATTTTTCAATTGCTTGGGGGAGATAGCGGAGGTGAAAATATCGAACAGCCACGGCTTTATCCGGGATAGTAAATGGTTAGACAGACTTTCGGTTAGAAGGATTTGCCTCCTTCTGGTACACACAGAGGGTATTCACAAAGGCCAAATCTTTGCACCTTCCTAATCAAACCAAACCCAACTCGCGCGATANAGGCTTTATCCGGGATAGTAAATGGTTAGACAGACTTTCGGTTAGAAGGATTTGCCTCCTTCTGGTACACACAGAGGGTATTCACAATGGCCAAATCTTTGCACCTTCCTAATCAAACCAAACCCAACTCGCGCGATATCAAGCGACAGTGCCTGACACAGATATAAGGATAATCTTGATTTTACGCAGAAAGCAACTAGACTGAGCGCTTTCTGCTACGACGACTGCAGTTGCTATATGGATGCGAACGAAGAAGAAACCATCCAACATCTTCTCTGTCATCGCCCCGTTCTATCAAAACGGGGAGTAAAAATTCTTGGCAGTAACTTCATCGATCAGCTTGATGACCTCAAAGCAGACGTGGTATTGTGAAGAGCGGCGGAGCAAAAAAAGGAGCTTTAGATCGCTTATCTCAACCAGTCTCTACGTATCTCATCTCTCCAATCATAAATAGCCGGAAACATATTTAAAAAAAAAAAACCCCAAGCTAATTTTTTGTCTCCTTTAATTAGCGAACCACTGTCAATCTCACCATCCACTCATAATTTTAGGTTGTCTGAATTTACATGGATGTACCACATATGAGTATACCGGTTTGTGCAAGTGTGTATGTCTCTGAGTAGGCAAACAGGCAGGCAGAGCATGCAAAGTGAATGTACTTTTAAAACAAAGTCGCATAGTCCTGGAGATCGGTAAATAGGCGATAGATATTGGGTGACGACGCGACGTTGGCAGCAGTGTAGGCGGTGGTAACGCGTCGCGACTAAAGCGGCCACATGTCAAATTAGTCAATTTGGTTGATGCTAAAGCACGGCGTCACTTCGTGCCGGTTGTTACATAGTGTGGAGGAAGAACATTGGCAATGGCGTGGATGGTGAGATTGTTGGATAACCAAAAAGCGACAAAAAATATATAGCAACAGACATAGCACGCGCATTAGGGCGGGTCAATTTGTATGGAAGATGTTTTCGACTTTTGCGCGTATAGCACAGAAGGATTCCAAATGTAATTCTAAGCAAATTTGCCGAAGAAACCATGGCTCTAAAATCACTTTGGAGTTTTCCAAATTGCGAAAATAAATTTCTTACCAATTTGCTGTAGTGTCGTAATTAAGTGCTTAAATTTTTTATTAAAACATGCTATAACGGGTTTTTTTGTGGGAGGAATCCATTTATGCACTTAACTTTTTCTTACAACTTCCATAAGAAGGCGCAACAGTGAAAATTTTCACTTTTTCTTCGAAAACCATTTTCGCAATTTGGCAAACTTCTAAACGATTTTAGAGCCATGGTTTCTTCGGCAAATTTGCTAAAAATTACACGTAGAATCCTCCTATGCAAAACGCGCTTAGTCAAAAAAAAAACTGACCCGCCCTAATGTACATACTACCTTCAAACGTATAGATAGATGTACGTATGTACATACCTATATGCGGATATATAGTTAAAGCCACCAAAAAAAAAAAACACATGCTGATAGAGTACTAAAAATGGCAATGTGGGAANTACATACGTACATCTACCTATATGCGGATACATAGTTAAAGCCACCAAAAAAAAAAAAACACATGCTGATAGAGTACTAAAAATGGCAATGTGGGAAAGGGGAGCAAAAGCGCAGAGTAGCACAAAATAGGGCGGAAAATCGATTTTTCGTTGCTCGCCGATAAAATGCGGCGCCTTTTCATATTAGTATATATTTAGTATGTATGTATATACATACATATGTATGAGTGTGTGTGTGTGTGTGTGTGTGATTGCGTGTGTACTATGTTTTCAGGCACGCACCTGCAAATTTCTATCCTCCTCCTCCTCCTGCTCCTACCGCTCTCCTTGCTGGCGTCTGGCAGCCTTGTAGTAGCGCGTTTGGTCCGCTACACACCGTCGTCGTTTAACTGCTCCAATTTTAGTGGGGTAGCGCGTCAGTATATGCCATCTATCAGCTATGCGCTTTCTCAATCACTACCCATTTACTATGTACCAAGCGCTACACGCCGTACTTCGAATTTACAACTTCATGCGGAATTATTGCACAATACACAACTACGAGGCTCAGTTAGCACTAAGTACGATGTGTTCTTTTTACTTTTTGTAATTTTGTTTTTTGTCGACCCTAACGGTAAAGCGCACTATTTTACTTTTCTTTTATTGCGATGTCCCAAAAGACCGTGCTGACCTGTTTCAAGCGCACAAAATTTCGCCGCCTTTTTTATTTTTTTTTAATTCACACAATTTCTATTCTTTAGCGAACTTTTGCTTTACTGATTCATAATTTCATATTTTTTGTTCACCTCTACCGCCGCGCGTCTACGTTCCACTTCCTTTAACTTCTTCACTTTTTCTTATTTCTTCGAACTGCAATTCACTTCACTAACTTCAATAGAGACAGACATTCATGCAGTTTTTAGTTAAGTCACACATCTCTATATAAAGTTTATATGTTTGTACGAAGTAAAGCGGAGCACAGCACATTTGATGCTCACCCGAGAGACACGTCTAATTCCATTCGCAGCGCATTGCATACTACACACGCGCTCGAAAGTAGCGCCTCGGCGACGCGTCTGCCCGACTTGGCTAGCGCTGCTTTGCGGTGAGCGCGCGATGTAGTGCGCGTGTCGGACGCAGCGGAAAGGCACAAGGGAGTGGGCGGCGGAAAACACTACTCGCATACTCCACAGCTCCACAGTGCCATAGGAAGTTGCAGAAAAGAAGCACAAAAAAAACAAGCAAACAAGCACAAAAAACACGTTAAGCGCGAAACGTGAAGCTATAGCAACGGAGACTCACATACATATGACGATAAAGAGAAGTAAAAGGCAAAGACCAAGCTTCAGACAAAGCCGGAGTTTATTGGTAAGCAAGTGTATGCTGCTTTATTAGGCGGCGAATCGACAACGATGACGTGTGCTGAGCGGCGCTTCGTGTTCTGAGCTGTAGTCAGATTTAGCCAGCGCTTAGCAGCATCTAAGCTAGCGCAAGTCGAAAGCGTGGTTCGTCTTTTAAGGTTTGGCTTGCAGCCGCAGGCGCCCATTTGGTTGGTTCGTCAAAGACGGTCGGAAATCCACGAAAATGTATAATAAATTAAAAACAAAAAAGATTCTCGGAAATAGTACCAGTCAAATCAAGCTAAGATGAAAATCATACTTGACTCTGCGTCGCTAAACACATTTTAGTCCCCCACTTGCCGCCTCACTTTAATCTATTTGCGAAATGGCCTTCCACTGCTTCTGAAAACTCTGCAGTTATAGCAAATGCAAAAATATTTCAAAATACTATAAGAAATATCAAATTCACTTGACACTTGTGTATTTGTTTATTTATACGAGACACAGAAAAAATGTATTTATGTGTATATGATTGCAAACATACAGTTACTTACGAAATTGTATATGCCACTGCACGAAAGTAAAAGGTTAGATAAGGTTAGCAAAGCCGCTGACGCAGTGGGCGAAAATCGAAAATTTCGTAGTCTGCAATGTTAACCTAANGTTTATACGAGACACAGAAAAAATGTATTTATGTGTGTATGATTCAGGGATGGGCGAAATCAAGAAAATGAATAATTGAATAAAAAAAAAANGAAAGTAAAAGGTTAGATAAGGTTAGCAAAGCCGCTGACGCAGTGGGCGAAAATCGAAAATTTCGTAGTCTGCAATGTTAACCTAATTCCTGTTATTGTAAGGCTAATTTATCCACTAAAAAGGAACTAAGTCGAAATTTCAAAGCATGTATAATGCTCAACTATGTTCTGTATACTTGGAAAAGTGTTAAAGTAGGTTTCACTCCCAATGTAGGCAAGAGATGGCATACGGTGCCCTAGAACTTCAGACCTACTAATCTCTCGTATTTTGTATTGAAAATATTCGAGCGGCTACTAGGCAAGCACATTCGTTCAAAATTAGGACACGTAGAACTATCTACTGCGGCCTAAAAGGGCGCTCTACAGAATCTGCGCACCATAAGGTTGTACACAAGNGACTATGTTCTGTATACTTGGAAAAGTGTTAAAGTAGGTTTCACTCCCAATGTAGGCAAGAGATGGGCATACGGTGCCCTAGAACTTCAGACCTACTAATCTCTCGTCTTTTGTATTGAAAATATTCGAGCGGCTACTAGGCAAGCATATTCGTTCAAAATTAGGACACGTAGAACTATCTACTGCAGCCTAAAAGGGCGCTCTACAGAATCTGCGCACCATAAGGTTGTACACAAGCTAGAGTCTTCGCTGGAAAATAAACAATATATGTTGGCGGCCTTCCTGGACATAGAAGGAGCGTCCAACAACGTTATCTTAGAGGCTATAGAGACGTCACTGGATTTCCACCATGCTTCGTACAAGGATTGGAAATGCTAAGCTAGGCAACAGCGAAAACATCAGACATGCAAAATGGGGGACTCCGCAAGGCGAGGTACTGTCATCGCTGCTGTGGCTTTGCGTACTAAACAACATTCAACTAAGACTCAACAGGGAAGGGATCAAAGTTGTCGCGTAAGCAGACAATATAATGACTGTGGTATCCAGATTGTGCATAAATGTGATAAGCGGAATGCTTTAAAGAGCACTAGGAGAATTGGGTTAATCCCTCGAAGGCCGAAATGCGATTATTCACTACAAAGGAAAAAGTTTCCTAATTTTAGCTTACGTTCCTTAAAAGCGCACACTCCTTGCCCATAGGCTAAGTATTTGGGAGTCATGCTCACACCGAAATTAAACCGGAAAATGAACACAGAGCACCAAGTAAACAAGGACTATGGTGCTCTGTATTTCTGCAAGGAAACGCTGGGTAAGAAACCAGATGACCTGATCTTATGGTTTTTCGCGATATAGTGCCACTATTTTAAGCAGGGACATAAAAGTTATAAGTTTTATAGCAAAAACGTTGCTCCATAACAGTTATTAAATGAGAAATATTTTTTATTGCGTCGATAAGAATTATTTCCCAACGTTTATTTTTTTACGTTGCTGGATAAGAGTTATTTTATAACGTTTATTTTTTACGTTGTCTGATAAACGTTGTAAGATTAGGATATTGATGAAGATGGAGATGGAGTATAAGATAAAGATGGTGAAATAAAAGTGAGAGATTGAAATAACTATTATCAGATAACGTAAAAATAAACGTCGGACAATAACTGTTATCAAGCAACGTAAAAAATAAACGTTGGGCAATAACCGTTATCGAGCAAGGTAAAAAGTAAACGTTGGGAAATAACTCTTATCAGCAACGGAAAAAACATTCCTCATCTATTAACTGTTATGAAACAACGTTTTCGTTAAATTTCAGAATTCCGGCAACGTTTTCAATTTGTAAATTCGAGATAACAGTTATTTTTGGTCCCCGATTTTAAGTGATAATGTTAGCCATCATCTTTTTTTTTTTTGTAAGTGTTCTTTTATGCGAGTCACTGTATGCACGTAAGTTTGTGAATACATATGTTCATGCATGCCTATCCATATTGGAGCGTAGTATCCCCCTAAAACGATTAAGCATTGCAGCCTGTCGTTGAGAGAATGGCTTCATTACGTCATTTACTCACAGCACATGCGCAGTGCATGGAGCGCAGCAGTGTGCCAATGCTGTCCTTTAGACAAATCCTGTGGGAGAAGGCATCGAATTTCTGCGTAATTTGCAAACCGAATACCCAATTCTTTTATCTTAGTTAAGGTCCTAAATTATGACTTACGAATGCAATTGCAGAAAATAAAGACAGTATGAAAAATTCACTTTTAAAACAACATAGTAGCTAAGCGTGGGATGTCCTGCGACTTCTTAACTTACTGGAACTTACTTAAGAAGGGCTGGGCAGGCATATCCGAAAGATACCGTATAAACCAAAACATGATAACCTGGTACACTGATGGCTCTTGATCGAGATAGATGCAGCTAGACCGAGGTTGAGATACTCGTAACCTATGGGAAACCAAATGCCCATTTTTCTGGCTGAAACCTACGCTAAAGAATGAAAATTTAGGAAAAACAATTTTATAAAAAAAATGTTTATTCAAATTATGAAAAAATTATCAAACGCTGAAAGAAAGATTATTTGGAAAAAATTAATTTTGGAGTAAAACTTTTTATTTCGAAAAAAATTAATATATCAAATAAGGAAATTTTTTTGCAAAGAAAATTTTAATGTTTTAGAACAAAATGTATTTTTAAGAATTTAAAAAAAAATAATAATAATTTTTACCAACAAACATAATTAAGGAAAAACAGTTTTTTTGGGAAAAAAATGTTAATTCAAATTATACAGAACACAAACATTGAAAACAAAGATTTTTTAGAGAACAAAATTATTTTTCCAATAAAACTTTTTATTTCAGAAAAAAATTTTTTCGGGAATAAATATTAAAAAAACTACTTCAAATCGCAAAATTTTTTTTATTGTTTTCTGGGAAAAAATTATTAGATAAATTAAAAATTTGTTTAAAATAAAAAATTTAGTTACTTTTGGGAATACAAATTTAAAAAAAAAATTTCTTAGTACATCGTTTTTTGAAAAAAAAAATATTTTTGGGGAAGAAATTGTTAAAGATTTTTTACGAAAANGAAAAAATTTTTGTTAGTACATAGTTTTTTTGAAAAAAAAAAAATATTTTTGGGGAAGAAATTGTTAAAGATTTTTTACGAAAAAAATAATGTACATAGGTGAAGATAACTTAAAAAAAAAATAAAAATAAAAAAAAAAGTTTTTTAGTACAAATATTTTAGGGTGCAAAGTGCTTTTTTAGGGAAAAAAATATTTGAGTGGAAAATTTTTTAAATTTTTTACGAAAAATATAATGCAGGTAAAAATTTTTTTTGAGAAAATATGTATAGCAGAATTATAAAAAAATTTACTTTTAACATAAAGAAATTATTTTTAAGCAAAAAATTATTTCTATTGGGAAAAACAATATTTAGGAAAATATNAAGTGGAAAATTTTTTAAATTTTTTACGAAAAATATAATGCAGGTAAAAATTTTTTTTTGAGAAACTATGTATAGCAGAGTTATAAAAAAATTTACCCTTAACATAAAGAAATTATTTTTAAGCAAAAAATTATTTCTATTGGGAAAAACAATATTTAGGAAAATATTGTTCTTTGAACTAGTCAAAAAACCAAAAGAAAATGTTAATTGTTTTCTAGGAAAAATTATGAGATTAATGAAAAAATTTTAGAATAAGAAAGTTAGAAAAAAAAAGTTTTTTTTTTTAATTAATGAAAAATTTTTGGAGACAATTATTTTCTGCACTGTTCTTTATAAAAGAATTGGTTAACTTAAAAATCGATTGACCGTATTTTACAACTCAAATCATTAATTTCTAATTAAAGGCTAATGGCCCTAAGAGGGTTAAAGCCCCCAACTCTTATCAGGTAACATCTAAAATCGACATGTAGTGCCCTGATAATTTGAATATTTTTGGTACTAACAATCGAGTTTGGATTCTTTGGATTCCGGGACATATTGGTTTTGAAGGAAACAAGAGTGCCGATGAACTTGCAATGAAAAGAGCAACAGCCCCTTTCATCGGCACAGAGCCCTTCTGTTGCATAGAAAAGGGAGCACCCTCTACCCTGGCCCATTATGAATGCGCCAACAAGCAGCAGTAAGGGTGCAACTGGTAACATTTCCATGAACAAGTTGTCAACATGTTGAAAGGCCGAAGTTAGCTCACAACTTTCCACAACATTTTCTCGGCCTCGTCCGTGATAGCCGATCTCCGGGCGCCTTAGCAGTCGCATGACAAAAAATTTCTGTCTAAGAGCCGGATTCACCAGCAATTGAAGTGGGAAATATTTTTTTTTTTTAGTTTCTGTCAATTTCCATATCAAATTCAAAAAAGTAAATTAATTTTTAATTTAAATTGCTTTCGTGAAATTGGCTGTAAATGAATCACATTTCACCATAAAACCATAGTTGAAACCAAATAGCGGTGAAACCCCCATACTGCAGTGCTCATAAGCACCACCATAACCGCGCTAAAGCGTCCCATAGCAACGCTATCACCTAGCAACTGACCCAAGTGTAAAACAAAGTAGAATTTGAGTTGCCTTAATCATTTCACTTCGCACGATAAATAAAAAGCAAACTTTTCGCTGACCGATTTGTTACGCTGCGACATAATCCCCAAAATGTATGAGAAGCAAGACACCGCGCAATCGGAAGAAAAACGTGAAACCATACAGGAAATAGCCATTAAATTAGCCGAGGAGCAATTGCGTACTTTGCAGGTGGAGATTGGACCAAAGGAGCGTACTATTTTTGTGCTGGGCAGCAAAGGCGCTGTAAGTAGAATTACCACACTAAAAAAAAACACCGGCTTATATTCATTTGAAACCATATTCCCTTATCGTCACAGGGCAAATCCACTGCCTTGGCTAAATTCTTTGATCGCGACGACAATCCGCGTCCCACACTTGCGCTGGAGTATTCCTATGGACGACGCACGAGTGGCACGCAGAAGCAAGTATTGAACGTGTGGGAGCTTGGCGCTTTAGACAATGCCGAGCAATTGATTTCGGTGCCTTTGCGCATGCATGGACTGGAGCATTTTGCGGCCATAATAATGTTAGATCTATCGCAGCCGCAGCGTGTCTGGCCTGATTTGGAACACATTTATCATACCTTACGTGCGGCAAGCAATAAACTTTTGAATGCCGAGCAAGAGCAAACATATCGTGAACGCATGGCGGAGCGCATTAAGCGGAATGTGAGTGATGTGGAAAGCCTCGAACTGATGCCCTATCCAGTGGTCATAGTTGGTGGCAAATATGATTTGTTCAAAGATTTCGGTTTGTTTCTAATGCGCAAGTTTTGAGTAAACTTTATTCACTCGTTACTTTTTTTTTGTAACTCTTATAGAACCCGCGGTGAAGCAACACCTTTGCCATTGCCTGCGTTCTATGGCGCATCTAATAGGCGGTAGTGTGCTTTTCTATTCTGCCAAAGTGCCTAAGCTAGCTAAAATACTACGCGACACAATGAGCCACTTGGGCTTTGGTAGTCCTTCGCATCCATTTCGCGCTCATGTCACGGACTTCAATGATGCCCTCTCCATTTGGTTTGGCACCGATAGCTGGGATCAGATTGGCAGCGCTGGTGTATTGAGCGTGGAACGCATCGGTTCACTACTGGCTGCTGAGATGCCACAGCTTAATGAAGCTGGTGGTAAAAAACGGAAAACGAAAACACAAATCAACGATCCAGCAAAGGATCCAGGCTTTCGTGAGAGCATCATCGATGATATGCGCGCTCAGAAAGACAAGGAGTTGCAGGCGCTTATTAAGGAGTCGCAATTACGTGGACAATTTGAGACGATTGTTTAAGTTTGCTATGGATGGGAGATGAGGAAATACAGAGGATTAGCATTAAAACATGTAGGCACCTTTGAGAATAAATTAAAAGGGAACTTAAACCAAAAATTTAATGGTTGTAATTTTGTAAAGCCTTGTACTTATTAAATAAAAAATTTATTTGAGCCCTCATTGGTGACTTCACAAAACTCTCGGAAATATTGGTTGGATATAGAGAGTAGTGATTGCAGAAGTAACCACCACGTGGCCCTCCTTACCGCCACTAGGCGTCTCCTTATGTCAGTGGACCAACATCTCCATGGAAGGGAGCACAACCATGCTTCTTTCGAAACACTTCCGGCGGGTCTGCCACAAAACAAAACAATCCAACCATAACTTAATCGACGGAGCCAGCCCCTCGCCCCACGTGAGGAAACACACTAAGTACACAGCAAGAAGACAGCGCCTAGCATGGAAGCAATCCACAGCGACGTGTAAACTATTTGTTAGGTATGAACTGCTTACACCGCGAAGTAGTCGCNTGCAGTTGTGCCTCACCAACATCCGCATATACATACTGCTACAAAAATATATATTTCTTTGCTTAACGTCGCTTGAAATAACGTGAAATGTATATGTACGTTTTAATGCATTGCTGCACCCCTGAGGGGAATTGGCAATGTCAGTTCAACAAACATGAGCTTGCATTAATTGAAAACAAATATATATAGAGGTACGTAAAATTAATAATAAAACAATTTTCTTAAAGCATAATAACAAAAAAGGAATCATCAATATGGTGAATCAATGCGTAGAACATTTGCATAACAATAGTTGAATAGTTGAAATCGATTCACCACGGCCCCGCGTCATAACGTCATACTTTTAAAACGTCCATATGCTCTCCAGTATGTCGTCGCTCAATTCCGGTGGGGGTAATGCTTTCAACGTACGCAACGTTTCCATATAAAACGTCAGCTCTGACGTCACCACACCATGTTGCGGCCCACCATTGTTAATAATATTCAGCTTCAAGACTTGTTCTCTCAGCTTGTCCTTAAAATTGCGATGCACTATGCCATAGATAATGTGTATTTGCTGTTCAGGCAGTATGGGCGCAATCGCTTCGTGCAGCTTCACCAAATGTCGAGAAATGTTACGAAATGATTGCGATGGTATGGGCGGACGCGCATCCCATTGCTCGAGCTGCATCGATACCCGCTCTGTAACAATACTATAAATTTTATTTTCAATTTCTTTTATATGGCTATGATAATCCTTCTCAATCGAATCAAAGCCAGACACTGAATTCGCGTCGTATGACGCGAAATGTGCCCTGATTTTCGGCAATAACCAAAGCACAAGTTGTAGAGCACGTGAGACCAATGCTAAATTGGTGCTTGTAATGGTTTTCAAGCCCGCCACACGCATTGCGCCTGCGCCAATAACCAGCTGGCAGGAGCGCGAATTGAATGTGCGCAACAGGTCGACAATGTTGCGTGACAAGTAGCCGGCAATGATGGGCAACCGCGCGGCACAGTGGCAGTAGTCGCTTAGCATTTGCACAAGCAACAATGCTGCACTAACCAGACTAAATGGCTTGCCTTCGATGAGCAAAACTGGATTGGCCTGCGACTTAATACTGTTGCTGTTGTTGCTACTGCTGCTGCTGTTGGTAGTGCTATGGCCATTTAATGTTGCGCCTAAGCTTTCGGCGAAGGATTTACTAGCCGGCTGTTGGAAATCTCGCATGCCCATGCGGTCGATTATTTTTTGGAATTCATTTGGTATATCTACTTGCCGCCAACGTTCCGAGTCGAGTAGTAGCGCCAATTTTTGCTTGCGTTCAGTGTGAAAACGATTGGCAAAGCGGGAAGCTTGCACTTTGGCAGCAACCTGCAAGTTTTATGTAAGAAATATATTTTGAAATCTTTAAACGCATTTTCACCTACCTTCAATGGTACGCTAGGTGCGCCACAAATTTCTTCACAACCCGCACTAAATTCATCTACAACCGCCGTCAATTGCTCCACTTCATCCACGGTAGCTACTGCACGTTCCAAGCTCTGCGTTGACACCAGATTCGCGCAACGCTCGTGACAATAATTACACACTGTCACCAGTAACTCTTCCAGTCGCTCCGTCACTTGTGTATGGTCAGCAGCGGTTAGAAATGCTTCAGAATCTATAAGATTTACAGCTGAATCTTGCGCGACGCCTTCAACGCCACCACAACGTCCAGCAGCAGCGTCTGTTGTCTGTCGCATTATGCCGGTTACTGCGCGTATGCGTTGTAAAATTGTCAACAATGCTACTGTGGCTTTTTTCAACAGCGCTATCCACTCGCTGATGGAGAGACTTTGCGCCTCTTCGCCGGCGCCTGTAAGGCAAAGCTCTGCATCGCTGGAGGCAATAACTTCGATAACAAGTTGCTTGATGATGGCACGTATGGTTACAATTGCTTCGTCCTTATAGGCTGTTACGAATGAGAAGTTCTTTTTCCTCAAAAGTCCCATAACGATACACACCAATTTGTCTTCTTCCGAGCACACACTTTCCGTTTCATTGAGCACGTCACTTAGCGGCCTGTTGAGGTCAGTGGTAGCGTAACGCTCGAATTCGGTAGTGAGCATCTTATCGATGAGCTTCTCCATTTCGGTGAGTTGCATGGGCAGATGCTTGAAGCAGTGTATGCCTATCAGCTCTTGTGTTAAAATTTCCTGTGTGGTACCTGAGAATTAAACAAATTAATATTGTTTGCTTTATGAAATTTTTTTGTTTATCTAAGTTACCTATCAAGTCAAGCGCCGCCACATAATCCTGAGTGCCAAGCAAAAGTTGCAGCATGGGTTGGGTCTTATGCACTGTCGCCATCAGACTGAGCTTATCCAATGCCTCCTCAAAGTTCTGCCTCCTTTGAGCAAAACGCATCACTCGAAACGAATCCACCACAGCAGACTGATGCAGCGTACGCAATGAAGCGCGTAATTCACGGACATTATAAGCAGCTTCCTGCATCTCAGTCATAATGGCGTCTTGTGATGTCATCGCATGAAAAAACGCCGCGGATTTTTGGGATACTTGATGTGCTATTTTCACCTCCACAATGTCTAAATAATGCGACAACTTCTCTTGTAACAAGCGTCCAGACTGCTTATTCTCTTCGCTGCTAGACGCAGCAATACTGGGAAATACAAGCGCAAATGTCGCTGGATGATTCAAATTTAATTGCTCTTTTAGAAATATATCTGGAATGGCGCTAAGGCTGACGGTATGTGTGGGCGACGTTGGCGCTTTAGCTTCACGCTCAGCCATTGCGGCAGGTGTTTGTTGTGCACACATGCGCTCATGTCGCCTATAACGTTTACCGATTTTCGCTATATATCTATCAAAATCTGTATAAGTGATTTCAGGCAAACGTGGCGTAGGTGGTATATAAGTTTTTTCAACGAAAGCATCACCCCACTTTTTGGTGAAAAGATTGCTTTGCTTGCCACGTGATGGATCGTTGAGCACTGCTGGCAAATTTTGGGCTGCTGAAAAGACGGACCACTCAGGTGGCAACTCACGTGTCAATTGATTCACATGATATTTGGCAACGTGTGCATCGTAATCACGATCTGACACGCCGTCTAATGGCAGCGAAGGACACACACCGTTGAAGCCATACCGGCAGACAAAGGAGCCGCCTTCACGTGTGCAGTGCCGGTCTCGCAAGTGCCTAGAGTAAAGGTAAGTTAAGCTAAATAGCCATTTAGTTTAATAAACCCAACATACTTGACAAAATCGGCTGACGTTTTGAAGGATTCACACGGACAATAGTAACAGGTCTCCCAAGAACGCGTATGCATGACTGACAATGCACTTGATATCTGTTTCGTTTTCGTAACCGCAGCCACATCATCCTCACTATTATTTGAGGCGAGACCTGAACCTCCTGTTGTGGCCATCTCTTATAAGTGTGCAAATTTGTGTAATATAGAGCGTGATTTTATAAATTTTATTTTTCTACTTTTATTCAAGAACACTACTTCTTGGTGCATCTATTAAAAAACTTCAACACTCCTGCCACTCACTGCGTTGATCATTCATTCTTCTGTTTGAGGCATAATTTGTTCACTGCAGTAATTTAGGCCTACGTTAGCTTTTTTCAACAAATTGTTGCTCGCTGGAAATTGAAAAAACACTGCAAATTAATTTTTTGTCAATCCATTCAAAACAGTAGACGTATAGTTGTCACTTGGCGAAAACGTCATCTCTTTGACATAAATACCAAATCAGTGTTGGTAAACGTGTATCAGAATAATAACATTAGAGTGCATCGACACATTGCGAAAAAAAAACTCTTGGCGGAACCCATGAACCAACTTACAAGAACACGCAATCGGAAAAGAGAAAGTAAATTTCTGAGCGTTTTTAACATCTGCCTAAGAATGGAAACAAACTAGGAAATCGAAAAAGGCACGGTGATTAAGTGCCCATAGTCATAGTCGCAAGTTAAAACTCATTCTGGTTAAAATACAGTTTTAAGTTTAGAATAGAGTTTTAAGTTGTGTTAACCATAGACATCTTAGAAACAGCTTTTTGTTAAGATGAGAGAGAACAGTGCTATCCATATGAAGAAAAAAAATTTACCCGGCAATATATAGAAATATGAGTACTTTAATTAGTTCACCCTGTGTCCGCTTGTAGGATGGTGGATTTAGCAAGCCGGGAAAACGTGGGTTCGAGTCCCACTGCCAAGGAACTTTTTTACATCTTTTTTTGTTCTTTTAAATATTATTAAAATTTCTGTTATTTAATTATAGTTGTTCTGGCCTGTTTAATTAAAATTAAACTCCAAAAAATTGTATTAATAACGAAATAATTATGAATTACCATAAACAAAAAAAAGATAATAAAACAAAATTTAATAAAATAAAATAATGTTTATGGTAAAAAAAAAAAAAAATTTTTGGAATCGCTCGAAGTGGGGACCAAACCTGGGTGCTATTGCGTTTACTACTTCAACAACAAAACAAAACTTGGAACCTTATTTTACCATTTTAAAACCGCGTCTCCTAATTTTAAAGTTAAAACTCTGTTTTTGCCATAAAATGCATTGTAAGTTGACTATGAAAGAGTTAAAATGGTGATTACAATAAAACACAATTTTAATCATTAAAACCTTTTTCTAACTTCTCTATGACTACGGGCCATTAAATTGCTAAAAAAAAGCCACCCGAAGCGATATAAGACGATGTAAATAAAAAGAAAAACATCAAAAACGCTACTAAAACTTTTTCTGAAAGTTGATTACAACTATACCGATGGCGCGTAATCTGTAGTCATTGGTTCATGGGCGGAACCTGACTAAAAAAAGGAGGGAGATTATTAAATAATTCCTTGGTTCTAGGGGAGAGTATAAATATAAAGCATATTTACAGATTATATATAGATTTACGTTCTTGGAAGAGAGTTACTTTTTTGAAGGGCGGCCTACGTCCGCCAACGCAGAAGGG